>NC_138553.1:3826282-3841282 GCF_964273705.1 Natrix helvetica | reverse complement strand
TTCATGTCTAAGATGGGACTAGAACTCACCGTCTCCTGGTGATTGGCCCAAAGTCACCCAGCCAGCTTTCATGCCTAAGGCAGGACTAGAACTCACCGTCTCCTGGTGATTGATCCCAAGTCATCCAGCTATCTTTTGTGCCTAAGGCGGGACTAGAACTCACTGTCTCTGGATCTCTAGGCTACCACCTTAACCGCTGAGTATCTCCATATAATATATATGTATATATAAGCAAGAATTGGAGGGGGACTGCTTTCATTTTTCTGAGATAGCTAAATGATACAGATTTTTTTTTTTAATGCATGGAAGGTTTGAAGCAGCAGGATAAAAGACACAGATCCCATTAATATCCTTCATTTAATCTCTCCTAACAAGAACGAAAACAATCCCATCAAAAGCACTTGAACCCGGTTTTCATTTTCGCGGCTTTGATTTGCCTGTAACGGCAAACTTTTCATCGCGTTTCATTCTCGCTAAGTGGCGGCTGGGGGTTCCCGGTGGGCGGGGCTTGGATTTTCTCCTCTCTTTTTTTCCTTGGGAGCGCAAGGCACAATTTTAAGCCCGTTATCGGCTTAACTCTGCAGCTTTTGTGCATTGTTCACCCCAGTGTGGTAGGAAGTCCTCGACTTATGACCACAATTGAGGCCAACCTTTCTGTTGCTAAGTGAGACATTTGTCAAGTGAGTTTTGCCCCGTTTTGCGATCTCTCTTGCACAAGTTGTTAAGTGAATAACAACGAACGACTAACTTATCAAGTAGTTGATAATTTAGTAACACGGTCGTTAAGTGAATCTGGCTTCCCCACTGACTTTGCTTGCCAGAAGGTGGCAAAAGGGCATCACGTAATCTTGGGGACACAGCAACGGCCATAAGTATGAGTCAATTGCCAAGCGTCTGAATTTTGATGATAGACTCATGGGGATGCGACAAAGGTCGGAAGTGTGAAAAGCGGTCGTAAGTCACTTTTTTCAGTGCCATGGTAACTTTGAATGGTGACTAAATGAATTGTTGTAAGTTGAGGATCGCTTGTATTTGAAACTTCAAATAGCCCATTTGCTTAAAAAAAAAAAGATTGCAAATTGCACCCGACTTTAGATCAATTTTGCAAGGGACGTTAAGTGAATCACCACCAATCACAGGGAGACAGTGAGTTCTAGTCCCACCTTAGGCATGAAATACAGCTAAGGGACTTTCGGCTGGAATTCCTCACCAGTTGGTTAGAACGGAGGAAGCTTCTTAAATGAGAAGTGAAACATCTTCAGGAAAAATCATAGAAATGGGGCAGGTTCGTTTTGATGGGTTTTATTACGCAGTGCATTTTTTAAAACTTTGTGAGCAGCTCACATATATTTGAGTTGAGAGAGTGGGGGGAGATCTAGGGTACACTATATCATACCTGTGCTAGCAGTATATATTAACATTTCACCTAGATTAGTAAAACAACAATAAAATATAAATGTTAAATACATGGCAATGAAATGATATACCTGATAGATGGATGGATGGATGGATGGATGGATGGATGGATGGATGGATGGATAGATAGATAGATGATAGATAGATAGATAGATAGATAGATAGATATAGATGAGAGATGAGAGAGATGATGGAGGGATGGAGGGATGGAGGGATAGATAGATTATGTGTGGATAGATAGATAGATGATAGATAGATAGATAGATAGATAGATAGATAGATAGATAGATAGATAGATGATAGATAGATAGATAGATAGATAGATAGATAGATATAGATGAGAGATGAGAGAGATGATGGAGGGATGGAGGGATGGAGGGATAGATAGATTATGTGTGGATAGATAGATAGATGATAGATAGATAGATAGATAGATGATAGATAGATAGATAGATAGATAGATAGATAGATAGATAGATAGATAGATAGATAGATAGAGAAAGAAAGATAGATATGGATGGATGGATGGATGGATGGATAGATAGATAGATAGATAGATAGATGATAGATAGATAGGAGAAAGATGATGGATGGATGGATGGATGGATGGATGGATGGATGGATGGATGGATTGTGTGGTTGGATGGATGGATGGATGGATGGATAGATAGATTGGATGGATGGATAAATAGGATGGATGGGTGGACAGAATATATAGAGATAGATAGATAGATAGATAGATAGATAGATAGATAGATAGATAGATAGATAGATAGATAGATAGATAGAGATAGATAGATAGATGATAGATAGATGATAGATAGATGATAGATAGATGATAGATAGATGATAGATAGATAGATAGATACATTGTGTGTGTGTGTATTGATAGATAGATAGATAGATAGATGATAGATAGATAGATAGATAGATAGATAGATAGATGATAGATAGATAGATAGATAGATAGATGATAGATAGATAGATGATAGATAGATAGATAGATAGATAGATAGATAGATAGATAGATAGATAGATGATAGGGAGGGAGGGTGGGAGATGAGATGAGATGAGGAGATGAGATAGCTCCACCATTTCAAACCTCCACCTCTGTCTCTAGACAGAGAGCTGGTCCAAGCACATCCCATCAGCTGTTCGAAAGGTCCCCTGGCCTGGCTCGGCTGGCCAGCGATCTCTTCATCATCTCAGCCCATCCAAAGGGCCCCCTTCCTCCCCCCCCGAATAAAACTTTCCACCGCAGCTGTCAGTCGGGGACCCGAACGGCTGTCAAAACTCCTCTTCCGATTGGTTGGTCGTTGCCCTGATTCCGGCTTATTAAAATTGATTCTAAACAAACAAGATGGGCCCCCAAATTATCTCCCTGAGATTAATTTAAATGCAATTTGTCTCCTGCTGGATGTTTGTCTTGTGCTGCAATAAGAAAGGCGTGGGGGTCATCCGGATTAATTAGAGAGACCCCCCCCCAATCTTCCGTTCTCCCCCTAGACTCAGCCAAATTATGCAGAAACAAGCTTAGCATTAAGAAAGTAATCCAGACTGACAAGGTCACATTGGGTTGCCTCAGGGGGCCAAGAAAAAGGGGAGGGGGAATTGTCCTGGGGGAAAAAATATCTCATTGTTTTTTTAATTAATTGATTCTTTTTTGAGGGGGGTAGTTTCCTAATTAGGCCCTGTGTATGTACACATCAGTAATATCTCCTTGTTCTTCCAGTGAAGGAAGGGCAGAGGGGGGATTTGTTCCTGGTCATCAGGAGCTATCTCTCTATTTGCGTCTTAGTGCTGGTGGAACTCATGGCCACTAGATGTTGGTTAGAAATGAAGATGATCCAGAAAGGCAATGCAAGGGGGTGAAGCTGGGAAAAGAAGCTGGAAGGAGGGAGGGAGGGAGGGAGGAAAGAAAGAAAGAGAAAGAAAGAAAGAAAGAAAGAAAGAAAGAAAGAAAGAAAGAAAGAAAAAGAAAGAAAGAAAGAGAGAGAGAGAAAGTAGGTAGGAAGGAAGAAAAGAAAGAAAGGGAGAAAGGAAGGTAAAGGAAGGAAGGGAGGAAGGGAGGAAGGAAGGGAGGGAGGGAAAGGGAGAGGAAGGAAGGAAAGAAAGAAAGAAAGAAAGAAAGAAAGAAAGAAAGAGGGGGAGAAAGGAAGGAAAGAAAGAAAGAAAGAAAGAAAGAAAGAGGTGGAGAAAGGAAGGAAGGAAGGGAAAGGGATTCAATTAACCACTGTAGCAAGAAAGATTGTAAAACGGGGCAAAAATCAACAAACATCTCGCTTTGCAATAAAAAGTTTGCACTCAATTGTGGTCGTAAGTTGAGGACGGCCTGGACACATTGTTATGGAAGGAAGGCGTAAAATCAAGTCCAGCCTTCTTAATTCCTTCCATATCTTTTGGAAAACAGCCTCCCCCTGAATCCTCATCTGGGACGCTCTGTGTGTGTGTGTGTGTGTGTGTGTGTGTTAATAGCAACACAATTGGGGGAGCACCAGGTTGAAGTTGGCTTCCGTCCGTTGTCTCCCTGCACAGCTTCAGCCTGATTTTAAAAGCGGCGTAATTGCAAATTATCTGCCACATCTGAAGGTCTCTTGGTGGGTTGATTTCCTTCTGCCCTGGACCCTTTTAAGACGCTGGTAAAATCTATAATCTTTTTTCTCGGGATAATGTATTCACAGGCATAAAAGAAAACACACCGATACAGATGATATCACAAAAGGCGATCAATGGTGCTGAAACGCCGTTCCTGAAATAACAAATAGGGTAATATATGTCTGCGTTTCTGCATTGATCTATTAAATCAATAATTAACACTTGCCTTTAGGATGTCGTAACTTTTAAGTGGCGAGAGGCATGGAGGTTAACAAACATTTTTTGGAGTTCAGGAGCCATAAATTACTTGGTTGCTTATATGCATAATGGCATCGAGGAGCTAATATAGATTTAGAAGTTAGTAAAAAAATACTTATCGTTTCCCTCCCCCCAAAAAAAAAATTCATGTTCCTCCTGAAATTTATCTACAGATCTCCAAGTAATTGTGGAGCCCTGGATTAAAATCTCCTTTTTGCAAAAATAGATAGATAGATAAATAGATAGATAGATAGATAGATAGATAGATAGATAGATAGATAGATAGATAGATAGATGATGATGATAGATAGATGAGAGAGAGAGAGAGAGAGAGAGAGAGAGAGAGAGAGAGAGAGAGATGATAGATAGATAGATAGATAGATAGATAGATAGATAGATAGATAGATAGATAGATAGAATGGATGAGATAGGATGGATGGATGGATGGATGGATGGATGGATGATAGATAGATAGATAGATAGATAGATAGATAGATAGATGATAGATAGATAGATAGATAGATAGAGCAAGCTTTAGTGTACTAGCCAACTTCAAAAGGACAAATGGAGCCACAATATAATGTATTGTTCTTTCTCAACCCAGCTTGGATAAAGTTTTGATTCAAGAAGATGGCCAGGTGGGGAAAATCAAGCCCACCTGTGAAGGTCCAATTAAACTGATTTAATTTAACAGCCCCTCCAGGAGTTAGGTGACGATCAATGGAATTCAAGGTAGGTTGAATTTAGCTTGTTGGTGATTACGCAGAGATTTTAGGCTGAATTCTCCTTTCACTCCACCCTCATCTTTTGCTGCTCCTACAGAGAAAAGGGGACTGGCCAAGGTCACCCAGTTGGCTCTTATCCCTAAAGTGGGACTAGAATTCACCGTCTCCTGGGGATTGGCCCAAAGTCATCCAGCCAGGTTTTGTGCCTAAAAGTGGGACTAGAATTCACCATCTCCTGGTGATCTCATAAACTCAGGCAGACAAAGGCTGGAATATTGCATCCAGTTTGAGTCACCATGATCTAAAAAGGTGCTGAGACTCCTGAAAGAGTGCAGAGAAGAGCAACAAAGAGGATTAAGGTTAGGAGCTGTGGTGGCGCAGTGGTTAGAGTGCAGTGCTACAGGCTACTTCTGCTGCCTGCTGACCGCCAGCAGTTCAGCAGTTCGAATCTCACCAGGCTGAAGGTTGACTCAGCCTTCCATCATTCCGAAGGACCCAGATTGTTGGGGGCAAAAGGCTGACTCTGTAAACCGCTTAGAGTAGGCTGTAAAGCACTTGTGAAGCGGTATATAAGTCTACGTGCTCTTGCTAAGTGGGAAGGAAGGAAGGAAGGAAGGAAGGAAGGAAGGAAGGAAGGAAGGAAGGAAGGAAGGGCTGTGGTGACGCAGTGCTGAGACTGTAGTATTTGAGGCTAATTCTGCCAAGAGCCAGGAGTTCGATCCCGACCAGCACCAGCTCAAGGTTGACTCAGCCTTCCCTCCTTCCAAGGTGACACAAATGAGGACCCAGATTGTTGGGGGCAAAAGGCTGACTCTTTAAGTAGTTTAAAGAGTCAGTGTATTGTCCCCAACAATCTGGGTCCTCAGTGCTTTTACAGCCCCTAAGTAGAGAGGGCTGTAAAAGCACTGTGGCATATAAGTAGCATATAAGTCTAAGTGATATTGTTATTAAGGGACTGGAGGCTAAATCATAGGAAGAACGGTTGCAGGAATTTAGTGTGTCTACTTGAATGAAAAGAAGGACTAGGGGAGACATGATAGCAGTCTTCCAAGTATTTGAGGGGCTGCCCCAAAGGAGAGGGAGTCAAACTATTCTCCAACCCACCAGAAAGCAGATAGAGAAGCAAAACAGATGGAAACATATCAAGGAGAGAAGCAACCTCGAACTACCTACCTACACTCTCTCTCTTCCTACCTACTTACAGTGTTTCTCTCTCTCTCTCTTTCTCTATTTCTCTCTCCCTTTCTCTACCTACCTAACTACTCTCTCTCTCCCTATCTACTGTATTTCTCTCTCTCTCTCTCTCTCTCTCTCTCTCTCTCTCTATTTCTCTCTCTCTATTCCTCTACCTACCAACCTACCTACTCTCTCTCTCTCCCTACCTATCTACTGTATTTCTCTCTCTCTCTCTTTCTCTCCCTCTCTATCCCTCTACCTACCTACCTACCTACCCACCTACCTACACACTCACTCTCTCTATCTCTCTATTTTTCTCTCTCTCTATCCCTTTATCTACCAACCTACCTAACTACTCTCTCTCTCTCTCTCTCCCTACCTACTGTATTTCTCTCTCTTTCTCTCCCTCTCTATCCCTCTAGCTACCTACCTACTTTTTTAAAAAAATTCCTCTTCAAAACCTTGGTGCGTCTTATACTCCGGAGCGTCTTATACTCTGAAAAATACGGTAGTTTTTTTTCCCTGGCAGCGAGGGCAATTAGCCAGTGGAACTACCTGCCTCCAGGAGTTGTGAATGCTCCAACACTGGAAGCTTTCAAGAAGAGATTGGACAACCATTTCTGTGGGGTGGTAAAGGCTCTCCTGCTTGAGCAGGGGGTTGGACTAGAAGACCTCCAGGGTCCCTTCCAACTCTGTTATTCTGACGCCTTCCCCATCAGCCTCCAATGGATGATTCTGGGAACCTTCAGCTGCCCTTGTGTTTCAACCTTGAAAAACCCATTTGGCATTCTCCGGGTGCTTCACGATTTGCCCTTTCCAACCATAAATCCTCATCCAACCTTCCCAATCTTTACGGTATCCTTGGCTCTCTCTGTCTTGGAGTTAATTTGTGGCTCAGGGGAACTTCCATTTTAATGCAACATTAAGGCGGTGATTTAAACCTGGCTGAAGCCGGAGATTCAGACTTAAGATTCCCCTAAGCCCCTAGTTATGGGGTTTTTTTTTCCATTAGGAGATCGTAGGGGGCCAGGATAATGACTGCTGAAGAAGGAGGTCAGCTGTGCCCAGGGAGCCTTAACTCTTCCGGCTTTGACTTTGGGGCTCTGCACAATGACCTTATCGTCCCTCTTAATGTCCTCTTCCGCGTATGTTCTGTAATGCTTTCCAGCTTTTCGTGTGGCTGGGTATGCATTTAATCAATTCTTTAAGGCTAGTATTCAGGAATGCTCAGGGCCAGAGGTGACCAATTCCAACCTTGGCCGCTTTAAGGCTTATGGATTTCAATACCCAGAGTTCCTCAGCCAGCAAGAAGGAATCTGGCTAACCCTAGCAACAGCCCTTAGACTTATCTACCGCTTTACAGTGCTTTACAGCCATCTCTAAGAGGTTTATAGAGTCCGCCTGTTGCCTCCAACAATCTGGGTCCTCATTTTATCCACCTTGGAAGGATGAGTCAACCTTGAGCCGGTCAGGATCGAACTGGTGACAGTGGGTGGAGTTTGCCTGCAATATTGCTTTCTAACCACTGTGCCACTGTGGTCCTTTCTGTCTTTCTTCCTTCTTTCCTTCCTTCCTTCTTTCCTTCCTTCTTTTCTTCCTTCCTTCTTTCTTTCTTTCTTTCCTTCCTTCCTTCTTTCCTTCCTTATTATTAGCAATACTGCTTCACGGTGCTTTACAGCCTTCTCTAAGCGGTTTACAGAGTCAGCACATTGTTCCCAACAATCTGGGCCCTTATTTGACCCACCTCGGAAGGATGGAAGGCTGAGTGGCAACCTTGAGCCTGGTGAGATTTGAACTGCCAAATTTTAGTTTGTTTGCTGCAAGGAGGCAAATTGCTGGGAGGTAAAGACAGATACTTTTTCTTCTTCTAATCAGGCTCAACCGAAACAGGCTGTGTGCTATTTGCTGCAAGGAGGTAAGTCAATAACTATAAATGCCTATAGAAGGTTCAACTTATTTTTTAAAGACTGCTTTATTATTGTTCTAGACAACTTAACAAAACAAATGCTTGATCTGAAGAGGCCTAGTGCTATTGTATCTTCTTTGAAATAGCAGAGAATTATACTTCCAGAAAGCCACATCAATTTTAACAGCGTCTGTACAAGTATAGTCTGAAATGTAACACCACAAACAGCGTATATCGTCTGTACTGTTTGCTGTTTGCTGCAAGGAGGCAAATTGCTGGGAGGCAGAGGAAGATTTTTTTTCTCTTGTTTTCCTCCCCAAAAGCTAGGTGCGTCTTATACTTCAGAGCGTCTTATACTCCAAAAATACGGTATGTCCATAAAATCGGATTTTTCCTTCCACCCTTACTCCCAAAACGACCCCAGTGGTTTCTATCCTGTGCAGGTAATCAAGGTTGTTGATTCAGCAATCAGCCAGAGGTGAAGGATTCCGTAAACAACAAGGCACGGCTCTCAAAAGGAGACGGAGAACAGCGGTGTCTGTCTCCTGAGATTTTTTATTTAATTTTATTTATTTAGATTTCCTATTTCTTCGCCCTCCCCCACAACATCCCACAGAAGCTGGGAGGTGGACACCGATGGGGGTAGCCTCTCTCTGCATTCAGCTTTCAGGCGGATGTTCGCTTTTCTAAAATAATAATAGAAATAAAAAAGAGGACTCTATTGTTGTCCTTGGGTGTTGCTTCTGAGTGTATAAATGGAGACTGAACGGTTTTTTTTTTTAATTTCTTATTCTGCAGGCTTCCTGGGATACTTTCTTTTCTTCCTCCTTCTGTTCAGGCATCAAAATGTGTTTCCGTACAATTTGAAATCTTTAAGAATGGGTGGCTTTTTCTTGCTTAGGCAAGCAAACATCCAATGATAATCAGACGGTCCAATTCATTAACCCAAAAAAATGGCTTGATTTGTGGGGCCTCTGGTTCTTTTGGACCTTGCCATCTAGATCCATTCACTATCGCCACAAGTAGAGAGAAGGACCTCAACCAGCTTAGAAAGGTAGAAAGAGAGGTGGAGAGGGGGGGATGGATGGACGGACGGACAGATAAATAGATAGGTAGATGATAGATGGATGGATGGATAAATAGATAGATAGGTAGCTGGATGATAGGTAGATAACAGATGGATAGATGGATGGTTGGGTGGATAGAGATAGATAGATAGATAGTTAGATGATAGATAGATAGATAGATAGATAGATAGATAGATAGATAGATAGATAGATAGATGATAGATAGATGATAGATGATAGATGATAGATGAGAGAGAGAGAGAGAGAGAGAGAGAGAGGGAGAGAGAGATGATGAATGGATGCATGCATGCATGATAGATAGATAGATAACAGATAGATTGAAGGATAGAAGGATAGATAGATGATATAGATAAGAGATAGATAGATAGATAGATAGATAGATGATACATAGATAGATAGATAGATAGATAGATAGATAGATAGATAGATAGATAGATAGATGATAGATAGATAGATAGATAGATGATAGGTAGATGATAGGTAGATGATAGGTAGATGATAGGTAGATGATAGGTAGATGATAGGTAGATAATGGATGGATAGATGGATGGATAGGTAGGTAGATAACAGATGGATGGATGGATGGATGGATGGATGGATGGATAGATAGATAGATAGATAACAGATAGATGGAGGGATAGATAGACAGATGATATAGATAAGAGATAGATGCATAGATAGTCAGACAGATACCATAGATAGATTGAGATAGATAGATAGATAGATGATAGATAGATAGATAGATAGATAGATAGATAGATAGATAGATAGATAGATAGATGAGAGATAGATAGATGAGAGGGGGGGGAGAGATGATAGATATCTCCCTCCCAACCTCTCCCTCTCTCCCTCCACCCTCTCCTCTCTTATATAGTTCAGACAGAGATGAAAGTTAAGCAACACCAAAGGGGAAAAAATTAAAATAAAAGGATAAAACAGCCAAGACTGGAAGGAACCCAAAGCCTTGTCAGAAGAAGCCTTTTCGGGAATCCTGCAGAACAGCGAGGCGCCGTGGGGTTCCTTCTGAGAGCCGGTTGTTAAATAAGACACGTCCTCTTTTCCTGCAGGATTCTCGAAGACGTTTCAATGCCCGAATTGCATCTTCTCCCTTCGGAGTCTGGAAGAGATTCCCCTGTACTCGCAGCTAAAGCAGAAAATGCCTTGCAGCCTGGAAACATTGGTTGGCTTCAGTGGTGAAATTCATTTTTTTTTACTACCAATTCTGTGGGCATGGCCTGGTGGGCATGACAGGGGAAGGATGCTGCAAAATCTCCATTCCCACCCTACTCTGGGGCCAGCCAGAGATGGCATTTGCCGGTTCTCTAAACTACTCAAAATTTCCGTTACCGGTTCTCCGGACTTCTCAAAATTTCCACTACCGTTTCTCCAAACTACTCAATTTTTCCGCTACTGGTTCTCTGAACTACTCAAAATTTCTGCTACCAGTTCTCCGAACTACCCAAAATTTCCCCTACCGGTTCTCCAGAACCTGTCAGAACCTGCTGGATTTCACCCCTGGCTGACTTTATTTATTTACTAGCTGGATACCCGTGCTTCGTGATGAAACTACATGATGGGGTTATGCAGGAGAAATTCAGTTCACAATCCGTTGGTCGTTGGTGTGAAAAACAGCCGTAATCCGTTCTTTCAATGCCATCGTAACTTTGAACCGTCACTAAATGAAAGGTTGTAAGCTGAGGATTACCTGTAAAATAAATTCGGAACCCATGGCTTGAACATAAAATTGGCGATCAGCATCAAGACTGATGCTCAGAAGCAATTTCATACAAAGCTTAGTTCCTCTCCATTTCCACCCCCTCATCTGTTTTTTTCAGGAACCTAGTTGTTAGCACTGAATAGCTCTGGAATTCTTGCCGTAGTCATCACATCTTTTCATTGTTCTCATGAGTCAGAAATTTTGAATGACAGCTGCAAATCATCCTCAGATATAATATTCTGCCTACCTCTTCTATAAAGGGCAACTTTCTCAATAATAATAATAATAATTTTTAAAAATGCTTTAAAAGCATGAAAGGAACAGGAGAAGAAGAAGAAGAAAACCTTTCCCAAAATCAATGGATTCGGAGCCCCTGGGTGTGGTTAGGAGGGGGCATACTTTTTGAGCCAGCCTTATCTACATTTCCTGGCAAAATACATGGAAAAAGCCCATTTCTGGAAAATACACTTAGGATTAGGGTTAGCTCTCCATGAATTCGCAGAGCAAAATACAATAATACAATACAATAGCAGAGTTGGAAGGGACCTTGGAGGTCTTCTAGTCCAACCCCCTGCCTAGGCAGGAAACCCTCTACCTTTTCAGACAAATGGTTATCCAACATCTTCTTAAAGACTTCCAGTGTTGGGGCATTCAGAACTTCTGGAGGCAACTTCTGTTCCACAGATTAATTGTTCTAACTGTCAGGAAATTTCTCATTAGTTCTAGGTTGCTTCTCTCCTTGATTAGTTTCCACCCATTGCTTCTTGTCCTGCCCTCAGGTGCCTTGGAGAATAGTTTGACTCCCTCTTCTTTGTGGCAACCCCTGAGATATTGGAAGACTGCTATCATGTCTCCCCTAGTCCTTCTTTCTCTTAAGCTAAACACACCTAGTTCCTGCAACCGTTCTTCATATGTTTTAGTCTCCAGTCCCCTAATCATCTTTGTTGCTCTTCTCTGCACTCTTTCTAGAGTCTCCACAACTTCTTTTCTACATCGTGGCGACCAGAACTGAATGCAGTATTCCAAGTGTGGCCTTACCAATGGACACCATCATTTAATTCGGAGCCGCTCAGTATGGTTAGGAGGGTACATACCTTTTGAGCTGGCCTTATCCACATTTCCTAGCAAAATCCCATTCGCGGAAAATCCACTTAGGGTTAGGGTTAGCTCTCCATGAATTCACAGAGCCAAATTGATTAGGAGTCCATAACTATAGTTAGGAAAGTGCTGACTTTTTGAGCCTGCCTTATCTACATGTTCTAGCAAAATACATGGGACAATCCCATTTACGGAAAATCCACTTAGGGTTAGGGTTGGGTGTCCATGAATCTGAATTACAAAATGGACATCGCCATTAGATTCGGAGCCCCTGGTATAGGTATGAGTATGCCTTATGTACCTTTCCTGGGGAAATACATGGGAATATCCCATTTGGGGAAAATCCACTAATCACTTGTCTGAAATGGTATAGGATCTCCTGGTTGAACAGGGGGTTGGTCTAGAAGACCTCCAAGGTCCCTTCCAGTTCTATTCTGATTCTCTACTATGATTCATTGTTTTTTTCTGATTCGGTCACCTTCCCGCTTTGCTCATTACAATAAGTCTATCTACTCAGCACTTTGCTTTCTAGATTGGGAGCTGTTACGAGCTGCTGGACAGATGGGGAAAGAGTGAAATTAAGTATCGTAGCCATTTAGGGAAGAGATTCCAAGAATCTGAGAACTGGATGGTACTCTTGAGATCATCCAGTCTACCTCCTGTTCAAAGGTTTCTCTGACCGCTCCAATCTTGGCTTGAACATTTTTCTGTTCGGGGATCTGATGGTTAACACATTTCTGAACATTTGTCCTCGGGGGCTATACATGCTTAATTCTCAATGTCATTCTCAGAGCCAATTTGGCTTAGTGGTTAAGGTGCTGTGCTAGAAACCAGGAGATGGGGAATTCTAGTTCTGCCATAGACATCAAAGCCTGCTGGTGACTTTGGACCAATTACCGGGAGACAGGGAGTTCTAGTCCCACCTTAGCAATGAAAGCTGACTAGGGGACTTTAGGCTGATCACCTGGTGACTCTGAGTTTTAGTCCCGCCATTGGCATGAAAGCCGACTGGGTGACTTTGGGCCAATCACCAGGAGATGGTGAGTTCTAGTCCTGCCTTTGGCATGAAAATCATAAAAGTCATTTTTTTTCCAGTGCCATTGTAACTTCAGATAGAAACTAAACAAACTGTCGTAATTCAAGGACTACCTCTACTGAACAGAATCTCAGAATCTGTTGGAAAAAGTTAAAAAAAAAAAAAAAGCCAAATCCCATATACTTTAGGAATCCTGAGAAAATGCCAAATTTTGAGGCTGCCAGCTGGAAGCCTTTAACATCTATTCCTATTGACTGGGTGTCGGTGAAAGGGGAAATGTGACCAGCACAGAGAGAAGCTCAGCAAACAAACAAACAAAAAATGTAGCGAAAACTATACTATTGAAATTTGAAATGAATAAGTAGTGTTTTTTTTTCAAAAAAGTTAAAAAGAAAAAAGAAATTCAGGGAACACAATCAGGCCGTGACATTAAAAACCCTGCTAGCGATTAGAGAGGCAGATTGGCAGAGATACGTGTCACTCGCTCTGTTTGGGTTCAGCATGGGAGATTCCTTGGTTTCAAAAATAATGCACTGTGCCCATTGTTCATTGGTTAATTGTTCGAAAAGGCAGGGGAATAAGTATCAGCTGGAAGGTCTGGTTTGTGTAATTCTTATTCAAATTATTGCTTCTGTAATAATTCGGCTGAAAGGGCTGTTATACCTTTGAGTAGTCACTCAATGAAGGGTTGTAAGTCAAGAACAAGGGTGGCTCAAGGGCTAAGACGTTTGTCAATCAGAACTGTTGGCAGTTCGGTGGTTCGGATCCCTAGCGCCGCGTAACGGAGTGAGCTCCCGTGACTTGTCCCAGCTTCTGCCAACCTAGCAGTTTGAAAGCACGTAAAAATGCAAGTAGAAAAATAGGAACCACCATTGGTGGGAAGGGAACAGCATTCCGTGCCTCTTCGGCGTTGAGTCATGCCGGCCACATGACCAGGGAGACGTCTTCGGACAGCGCTGGCTCTTCGGCTTTCAAACGGAGATAAGCACCGCCCCCTAGAGCTGGGAACAACTAGCACTTTATCTTTAACTTTAAGTCAAGAACTACCTGAAACTAACCTGAAGGCCTTCCTGGAACCATCAGAAGAATGTAGCTCCAGTAGCAAACTTTCTGGAGTTATCCTAATCTTGGGACAGGTGCCTTTAACCCAGATCAGCCACAACCAGGCTAGATTGGAATAAAGAGTTCCTAGGAGGGATTGAACCCACCCCAATTGGGCTTCCTTGAAAATGCCTGGAATTCTTGTTTAATTGAGAACCTTCTTGAATGCAAGGAGGCAGGAGGAGTGGGAGGGGGGCTCCTGTGCCCCCCCACTCCCTCTGCATTGTGGGAATCGTTGTCTTCTTGGCCTGCAGATGTTGCAGTTGGGAAGTTTGGCTGCCAATCGCCCTCCCTCCCCTCTGCCTTGCATCCCACCCAGGTCTGCTGCAATGCAGTCTCTGCAGCTCTTGGCTCTGGAGCTCAGCACAAACTTCAGGGCCCATCAGGCAAAGGAGAGAGAGAGAGAGAGAAGGGAGGGAGGGGGAAGAAATGAACAAGGAGAAGGGAGGAAGAAATGGTGGGAGGGAGGGACAAAGGAAGGAAGGAGGGAAGGAGGGAAGAAATGAACAAGGGGAAGGGAGGAAGAAATGGTGGGAGGGAGGGACAAAGGAAGGAAAGAGGGAAGGAGGGAAGAAATGAACAAGGAAGAAGTGGAAGGAAAGAGGGAGGGAGAAAGAAGGAAAGAGAGAGGGAAGAAATGAACAATGGGAAGGATGCAAGGGATGGAAGGAAGGATGGATGGAAGGGATGGAAGGAAGGAAGGAAGGAAGGAAGGAAGGATGGAAGGGATGGAAGGAAGGAAGGAAGGAAAGATGGAAGGGATGGAAGGAAGGAAGGATGGAAGGAAGGAAGGAAGGAAGGAAGGAAGGAAGGAAGGAAGGAAGGAAGGAAAAACTGAGAGATTTGTCAAGTGTGTTTTGCCTCATTTTACAACATTCCTTGCC
>NC_138553.1:3778782-3823782 GCF_964273705.1 Natrix helvetica | reverse complement strand
GGGCAGACTAAAAATGCCAGAATTCACCAGCCGGCATGCTTTAAGATAGAAGGACTTCAATTCCCAGAATTCCCCGGGCGGCATTTTTAAAATAGGCAGGCTTCAACTCCCAGAATTCTTCTTCCTTTTTTCCTTTTTCCTTTTTTTTTTTTTTTTGGTAGGCTTTTCGCAAAAATGTCAGAATGCAGAATATTGCTGAATATCAAGTTAGGAAGGTTGAGCGAGACACTCTGAAAAGGTTGTTTACAATTGCAGCAACGTCCGATAAAATAAACCATTTCTATATATATAAACAGCTGTGTTTGTGTCTGTGTATGTGTGTGTGTGTGTGTTCCAGCATAACTCTGGAATGCCTCAAGCAATTTCAACCAAACTTGGTACACAGATGACTTACTCTCTGGAAACAAATACTGTGGGGGTAAGACACCCCTAACATCCCTCAGGGGGGGGGGAGTGTTCTGTTAAGATACAGCCTGTTGTGCCTTAAAACGGCTTCTACCGCACTGCCGTAAAATGGCTTCTACTGTACAGCGCAATGGAATTTCTATGGTAACGGCTTCGCAGTACTCCACAAGGGGGGGTTCCCTCTGGTAAGGGGGAAAATCCAACATTAGAAATTACGTTGGGTCTAGACATTTTCCCCCTATAAACAAATACCCGGGCAATGCAGAATTATCAGCTAGTAATAAATAAATAGGGATTCTATTGCAATCTGTATAATAAATTAATGAGCTTGACTGTTTTACCAGTATGGTCTAGAAATCTTTCACAAGGTCAAAACCTTGATATTATGAAATATCTTTATCTCTCCTATTATTTAGGGGATGAAGACCATATCAGATCTGGGAGAATAAAATTCTAAATACAAGAAGGTAAGATTGAATTGAAGGTGTTATTTTGGGGATCCGGGTGCTGCCCCTTCAAAAAAGAATTCAATATTATCTTTGTGTCTTCCAGAGCCTCCTCTTGTTCTTGGGTTCTCCAGAAATCGGTGTGACTTTAACAACCTTGCGAAGATAGCAATTTAAAAAAAAATATTGCGAAGGTAACCTCTGATCCAAATTAAAACATAAAAAAAAGAAATTTGCATACTATCCTGAACTTCTGTGCAGAATTGCTGACAAGGTGTGTTCTCCCATGCAGAGGTCCATTGCGTTCTCCCTTTTAGAATAGAATAGAATAACAGAGCTGGAAGGGACCTTGGAGGTCTTCTAGTCCAACCCCCTGTTTAGGCAGGAAACCTATACCGTTTCAGACAAATAGCTATCCAACACCTTCTTAAAGACTTCCAGTGTTGGGGCATTCACAACTTCTGGAGGCAACTTCTGTTCCACTGATTAATTGTTCTAACTGTCAGGAAGTTTCTCCTCAGTTCTAAGTTGCTTCTCTCCTTGATTAATTTCCACTCATTGCTTCTTGTCCTGCCCTCAGATATTAACACTTCCCATGATCTTGATTCTATCCCTCTTTTTAAAGGGATTGCCAGGTGGCTGGGGAATTCTGGGAATTGTAGTCCACCCATCTTAAAGCTGCCAAGGTTAAGAAACATTGGGTGAGATTTCTCTCTATTATGCTGGAGGATAAATGCAGGGGTTTTTTTTGTGAGTGTGTATGTGTGTTTTAAAACTTTTCATGCATTATTGGAATTCATCACGCTGTGTTGAGTCCAATCCTCTGTGTGTGTGTGTGTGTGTGTGTGTGTGTGTGTGTGTATGTTCAAATTTGGCAAATGGTTTTGAAATGTCACTGTGAATTATTTAACGAGATAAATTGCCTCCTTTAATTAATATGTAAAATGAAAAAGAGAAACTAAAGCGAGTTATTCTATTCGGGCACATCTGTCTATACGTCTGCCGTACGGCATATGTCTCTTACGTCTTCAGCCTAATCGAGGCTCGAAGAGGGAAAACCCTGGTTTGAAACAGCTGCAACGGACTCATTTCTGCCTCCACCCTGGCTTTCCAAATTGCAGACCCAAAAATTAGATTTTTGCCAGTGAAAGAATTGATGTCACGCAGCTCTTTTTTTTTTAATGGATTAAGTCATCTCAATTATCAAAACGCAGGCAAAGTTAAAGTTGAGAATAGCTGGTTTAACCAAAGGATTAATTATATTCATGGCTTGCCACCACCTCACATTGCAACCAGTAACTAGTGTTGCAGAATGATTGATTTAATTAGGTTTGAGGTGAGGCTGAAGTAGTTCTAATATGAGCACATCGGATTTAACCATGGTTAAAAAGAAGGAAGTGTGGATAATGGATGTGGCAATAAAGGGGAACAGTGGTAGTCCTCAACATATGACCATAACAGCCCAAAATTTATGTTGCTAAGTGAAACATTTGTGCTCATGCGCTGAGCTGCCAGGAGAAGGGAACACCTAAAGAACAGGGGCCGACTTGGGAGTAAGGCCACAGGTGGACGATGAACGGCCCCTCCCAGAGGGAATAAAAGAGGAGCTACTGGGGAGTGGAGTTTGCAGGAGACAATGAGTTCAATGCATTAGGGTGAAGATCTGTTCCTGACTTCTTGCCAAGGAATTGCTGCTACAGCGTGGAGTTTGGAAGATATTGGCCTGGCAGCTCTCCAAGCCTGATCAAGGCCTGTAATTGTGAAATCTCTTGAAAGACTGCTTGCCGGGACTTTGCTGGAGAGGAATTCCCTTGAACCTAAATAAAAGGGGTTTTATCGGGACGAGGAGTCGGCTTCATGCCCTTGGGAAGCCTAGGTCAGTACAAGCTCTAAACAGACCAGGATGGAGAAAACACAGAAAAAGAGAGAGGGAAGAATGAAATGGATATATTTTTGGATCATTTTCAGAGGAAACGCAAATCCAGTACCGTCTCTATACATTGAATTTCTGTGTGCCAATGCGTCTATTTTTTCCGTAGAAGCAGAGGATGCAATACACAACTTGGGTATTTTAAAAAAAAATCCAGAAAGGTTTATCAGATTGCTAATAAACTGTAGGAAGTTATCATCCACCCCTCTTCTAGAAAAGTGACATATAATGGGAAATATTGAAAAGGCAGAATATTATATTTTCCCTGGATCAGACATGGAGAAACATGTTTTTTAGGGAGGAAGCAGACTCATTCTTAATAGCCCCCACCTTTGTCAATGGGCCATTAAAAGGCCTGAGTCAGTCTATTCTACATAACAAAGTTCTCCCCCCTTCAGCTCCAGGGTGATAGTATTAGCCCTTTAGCCATCTCGCCGCAGGGCACCCGGGGAGAAGCAATGCTCAACCAAACCTGGACTCAAGACAGCCTAGAGAATTGCTCCTGCATGGCCCCAAGGGAGTCTGACAACCAATCAGAAGAGAAGCTCAAGATCAAAGGCCAGAGAGGGCATAAAGCCAGGGACTTTCAGCATCTCTGCCTCTTTTTCTTCTTCACTCAACATCTGGAAGCATCTGATCCCCCTTTTCTGTCCAGGAGCTCAAGCCATGGGATCCTGTCCACCATTAAACTATCTTTCCAAGCAGCCTCCGTGTCTCCAGTGTCTTTTTCCCCTCTTGGAACTGAACCCAGAAGGACATTTTCTTCCGATAACTGATGGTTGAAGTATGGGTAGGGCTGCGTGAAGAATAGTGGTGGAGATTGTTCTCGGAGTAAACCGCCCCTTTGAATCCAATGGCTCCATTGATTTGACAGATTGAATTTGGGGTTTTAATCCAATGGCTACTTTAACAGTTAGGAAATCTTGAGTAGACAGAAATGGCTTTTTTCCCCTCCGCCTGTCAAACTGATTTGATGATTCAACATTTCAGACTAAAATAGTCGGACTCATTTTGTTGGTGTGGGTGTGTGAAAGGCTCATTGATCACACTCCAGGCTTCGTTATTAAAGTTAACCCTCAATATATAGATATTACGCTATCTCTCTGGCCATGCAGGGGAGCCTTCCTCTTCCTTCCCCTCCTCCTCTTCCTCTCCCTCCATCTCCCTCCTCCTCTCCTCTTCCTCTTCCTCCCACTCTCCTCTGCTTCCTCCTTTTCTCCGTCTCCCTCCCCACTCCTCTTCCTCCCCCGCCCTTCCTCATCCTTTTCCTCCCCCTCCCTTTCTCCCCCCTCCATCTTCTTCCCCCTCTCCCTCTCCTCTTCCACTTCCTCTTCCTCCTGCCCTTCTCCCTCCCCCTCTCCCCCCTCCTTTTCATCTCCTTCTCCCACCAATCCTCCTTTTCCTCCCCCTCTCTTCCTTTCTCTTCTTCTCCATCTTCTTCCCCCTCTTCCTTCTCCTCTTCCACTTCCCCTTCCTTTGCCCTCCCTGCCCGTCTCCCTCCCCTCTTCTTCTCCCTCCCACTCTCCTCCTTTTCCTCCTTTCCATCTCCCTCCCTCTCCCATCCTCCTTTTTCTCTCCCTCTTTTTCTTTCTTCTCCTCTCCATCTTCTTCCCCCTCTTCCTCTTCCTCCTGCCCTTCCTCCCCCTCTCCCTCCTACTCTTCTTCATCTCGCATACTCTTCCCCTTCTTCTCTACCTCCCCTTCCTCCCCCCTCCCTCCCCACCCACCCAGTGTCACCACTATCACGAATCTATACATCTGGCTGGAAATGTTTTCCCGGAAATCTAATTACCGGATTAGCCGGCTGTCGCTTTTTGTTTCTCCATTGACCCCTCCACTGTCTCTTGGCGTGATGAAAGGCTGGCCGGGGTAGTGCCTCTGCCTGCTGCCCCCCATTCGCTCTGACCCACCTGGGTCATTGGCAGAGAGGGCCTTTCCCAGGGACCCCATTACAATGATTAAGCTCCAAACAGACAGGCCCCTTCCCTCCTTCCAGTGGCAAAACGACTCCGGCAGGATCGGTTGGGGAATACCGAGCTGGATAGGAAAACTGCAGTTCTCGGCCACTGTGGCAAGGAAGGTCATAAAATGGATCACAATTCACTTAACAACTGTCTTGTTAGACAAGGCTTAAGATACAGAAGGATCTTGACAAACTTGAACATTGGGCACTATCTAATAAAATGAAATTCAATGGTGAAAAGAGTAAGGTTCTACATTTAGGCAACAAAACAAAATGCACAGGTACAGTATAGGTGATACCTTGCTCAGTAGTAGTAACTGTGAAAGGGATCTTGGAGTCCTAGAGGACAACCATTTAAATAGGAGCCAGCCATGTGCAACAATGCCAAAAAAGCCAACACACTTCTAGGCTGCATCAACAGAGGGAGAGAATCAAGAGCACATGAAGGGTTAATACCACTTTATAAGGCCTTGGTAAGGCCACACTTGGAATACAGTTTTGGTCGCCACGATGAAGGAGTGCAGAGAAGAGCAAGAAAGAGGATTAGGGGACTGGAGTTGCAGGAACTGGGTATGTCTACTTGAATGAAAAGAAGGACCAGGGGAGACATGATAGCAGTCTTCCAATATCTCAGGGGTTGCCACAAAGAAGAGGAAGTCAAGCTATTCTCCAAGGCACCTGAGGGCAGAACAAGAAGCAATGGGTGGAAACTAATCAAGGAGAGAAGCAACTTATAACTGAGGAGAAACTTCCTGACAGTTAGAACAATTAATCAGTGGAACAGAAGTTGCCTCCAGAAGTTGTGAAAGTCCCAACACTGGAAGTCTTTAAGAAGATGTTGGATAGCCATTTGTCTCAAATGGTATAGGGTTTCCTGCCTAGGCAGGGGGTTGGACTAGAAGACCTCAAGGGTCCCTTCCAACTCTACTATAGTATTAATATGTGTAAATCCATCCTCCTGAAAGACATAAGGGTGGGAAAAGCTGCTTGGGGGGGCTGGCTCGGACTATCCCCTCCCTGCCTCATTCTTTGATGAAAAGAAAACCAGAATTATTTGGAGCTCCATCACGCTGAGGTTTGAGTCGCCAACTGCCAACGTTTCAGCACTAAATATTGAACGCCACAAATCGCGTTCCTTAAAATCACAACGACTTCCAACGTGATCTTGGTCGCATCCATTCCTACGTGGCGTTTCCTAATCCAACGCTTTGCCAGCAGTTCCGCCATATGGAGAGTTCAGAGGTTTTTAGAAATGCAAGATGTTTGCCGAAGGAAACGGGGAAGGTGCCAGGCGGAGGGAGGCGGCTTTCGCTTCCCCTCCCAGCTTTCTATCCGGATCTGACTTTCTGCGGTTAAAATTAAGCATTTCGCCTCGTGAAGAAAGTTACAGAATGTGCTGCAAAGCCTCGCCAGTCCTCGACTTACGACCACATAGGGCCACATTGGAGACCACATAGTCCTCGACTTACGACCACGTTTGCTAAGTGAGAAAAGTGTTCAAGTAAGTTTTGCTCTGTTTTACGACCTCCCTTCATTATACGGATGCTGAAATGGTCATAAGTCTGAAAATGGTCATGTCACTGTTTTTAGCACCGGGGTAACTTTGAACGGTCACTAAATCAACTCTTGCAAATAACGTCCTTGCCTTACGACCGTAACTGAGGCCACAATTATTGTTGTCATTCACAATGGTCGTAAAGCAGACCACTCTGTGGCCAGATTTGATTTTATGACATTTTTCAGGGTCGTCATTAAGTGAACATGGCAGTCGTTAAGCAAACCCGCTGGTGATTAAGCCGACCCATTGTTTGCCATGGGACGGTTGTTGACAGAAACCGAAAATACAGGAAGTCCTCGATTTACAACAGTTCAAAGTTACGACCACACTGAAAAAAGTGACTTACGGCTGTTTTTCAAACTTAAAACAACCACCGCCGCAATCCCATTTCCGTGATCAAAATTGGGACATTTGACATCTGGCTCATAGTTACGACGGTTCCTGGGCCCCGGGGTCCCCTTGATTCCATTTTGCGACCTTCTGGACAAGCAAATTCAGAGCCAGATTCGCTTAACAAACGTATTCCTGACTTAACGGCAGTGATTCGCTTAACAACTGTGGCAAGAAAAGTTGCAAAATGGGGTGGAAATTCCCTTAACGATTGTCTCACTCAGTGGCAGAAATTTGGCGCCCGGTGTGGCCGTAAGCCTACTTGCAAATGCCGGTTTACCATCGTAAACCCCAGTTACGTGACCACAGCTTGCTGCAAATTGCTTTAAAGGTTTGGCTGGGTGCCAAGTTCCCAAAATGCAGGGAACCAAATGTGGAAAATACATGATTGAGCTGGGAGGGGGGGGGGGGATTCTTCAGCAGCAAAGATCTTGCTAGAGACCAAACCCCCCAAAATGGCATTTTTCCGTTTTTTATCGAGCCTTCAACCCAGATTTCTTGTTATCCCACCTCACTTGGCTTCTTATCTTCACTACCCACCTACCTGCTCAGGTACGTTATCTCCAGGTGACTGGATTTCTTCTCCCTCTATTACAGATAGAGGATTGCAAAAATGAGGAGAACATTCAGGGCATCAGATAAACCCCCCTCCCAAAAAAACCCACCCATAACCCAGAAGGACCCAAATTTCTATTAGGAGCAAATGCAGTTAACGGTTTCCAGGTCTGTTGTAGAAAACTTTCGACCTCCTTCAAAACCTGATCGAAAGCCGTGGAATGACAGCTTTTTTAAAAAATCTCATTCAATACAATACAATACAGTAGCAGAGCTGGAAGGGACCTTGGAGGTCTTCTAGTCCAACCCCCTGCCTAGGCAGGAAACCCTGTACTGTTTCAGACAAATGGCTATCCAACATCTTCTTAAAGACTTCCAGTGTTGGGGGATTCACAACTTCTGGAGGCAATTTCTGTTCCACTGATTAATTGTTCTAACTGTCAGCAAGTTTCTCCTCAGTTCTAAGTTGCTTCTCTCCTTGATTAGTTTCCACCCATTGCTTCTTGTTCTGCCTTCAGGTGCCTTGGAGAATAGCTTGACTCCCTCTTCTTTGGGGCAACCCCTGAGATATTGGAAGACTGCTATCATGTCTCCCCTAGTCCTTCTTTCTCTTAAGCTAAACATACCCAGTTCCTGCAACCGTTCTTCATATGTTTTAGCCTCCAGTCCCCTAATCCTCTTTGTTGCTCTTCTCTGCACTCTTTCTAGAGTCTCCACATCTTTTTTACATCGTGGCGACCAAAACTGGATGCCGTATTCCAAGTGTGGCCTTACCAAGGCATTATAAAGTGGCATTAACCCTTCACGTGATCTTGATTCTCTCCCTCTGTTGATGCAGCCTAGAACTGTGTTGGCTTTTTTGGCAGCTGCTGCACACGGCTGGCTCCTATTTAAATGGTTGTCCACTAGGACTCCAAGATCCCTTTCACAGTTACTACTACTGAGCAAGGTACCCCCTATACTGTACCTGTGCATTTTTTCTTTCTTGCCTAAATGTAGAACCTTTCTTTTAGTAATAATATCATATCAACATTAAACATCATTATTCACATCAGATATGAAGAAGAAAAATGGAGAGTTTTATAATGTTTAAATGCTCAATATATTATCATACTAAACTTAGGAAAATAATATTAATATGAATGTGAAAGATGTGGCAAAAGAGGAATGAGATTTCACAGAGACACACTGCTTAAGGAAAGATGGAATGTTTATTTTTGAAATTAAAAAAGAATAAAACTCTTTCAAAAAAACAAAATCTAGGACAAAAATGCTCTTCCAGGTAGTCCTCAACTTACGACCCCAACTGGGCCCAAGATTTCTGTGGCTAAGCGGGACAATAGTGAAGTGACCTTTGCCACCATTTCTTGCCACTGTTGTTAAATGAATTGGTGCGGCTGTTCGGTTAGTAACTTGGTTGTTAAGTGAATCAGACTTCCCCTTTGTCGGAAGGGGATCACGTGACCACCCAGAGATGCTGCAACCGCCATAAATACGAGTCAGTTGCTGAGTGTCTGAATTTTGATCACGTGAACCTGGAGGTGCAGCTACGGTCGTAAGTGTGAAAAATGGTCGTAAGTCACTTTTTCACTGGTGTTGTAACTTGGAACGGTCACTAAGTGAATTGTTGTAAGTCGAGGACTGCCTGTAAAGGAGCTTATCTTTATTTAATCCTGAAAGGTCCTTTTTGCCACCAGCTGCTCTGCTCTTAAGTAATATATTGAGTTCCCTGCTATTTCTGCAAAGGCTCCGTTTTTCCGCGTTGCAGCTCATCCTTGGGGAAATCCCAAAATGTTCCTTTTTCTGCCTGCAACCTCCTGTCAACTCCTTTGGATTGGACCTTCAACTCTTAGGCAGAGGTTTCCCCTGATTGATAAACAGCTGGAAGTCAAGGAGGGTATTTATTACCCACTGTTAAAAAAAAATATCTTTCCGATATTTTATGTGGTTTGCTTACAACAGAGAGAAGGGCCGCTAAACTTAATGCGAGATAAATAGGCGGCACCTTCTCCCCGAATCGCCTTGAGAGGTGCCAATAAATATTTAACACGGAGATGCTCGGGCGGTTAGCCTTTGGGCCATTATCTGCGGAGAATGGTCGCTCTTTTGTAAGCTGATATATTGACCCCCATAAAAAGGTAGCCTTATTTTGCCTATCGGGGACACTGTTAGAAAATGAGTGATGGTTCAGGGCATCAGAGTGGAACTGAAAGCGGTTGGGGTGTGTGTGTGTGTGTGTGTGTGTGTGTGTGTGTGTGTGTGAGAGAGAGAGAGAGGGGGGGTGGGGGAGGGAGAGAGAGAGAAAGAGTGGGGAAAGGAGGAAGGAGCAAGAGAGACAGAGAGAGAAAAGGGGAGGAAGAGAAAGGGAGGGAAAGATAGAAAGAGAGGGATGGAGAGAGAAAGAAGGGGAGACAGAGAGAGAAAGAGAGTTAGGGGGAGAGAGAGGGAGGAAGAGAGAGAAAGTGGGAGGGAGGGGATAGAGAAAGGGGGAGAGAGAGAGAAAGAGACAGAGGGAGAGAGAAAGAGGGAGAGGGAAAGAGAGAGAAAGAGAGAGACAGGGAGAGGGAAGGGGGGGAGAGAGAAAGTGAGAGGGAGGGGAGAGAGAGGGAGGAGGAGGGAAGGAGAGGGAGAGAGACACAGAGAGAGGGAGGGAGGGAGAGAAAGAGAGAGATATACAGAGATGATGTCCCTGTGTGTCCATTTGTGTCTTGGTGGAGAGAGAGAGAACGAGAAAGAGAGAAGGGAAGTTGACCAATTAATGGTTAATCACATTTTCAATACCTACAAAATGAGAACCGTGTCCACTGCTCACTCGTTTGCAAACAAAAGGACCAAATCTAAAATTCTCACACAGAAATAACTTTTCCTTCTTTTCTCTAAAAGAGATATTTTCCCAAATGTTTATGGATGGGCAGAGAGTTGCCGACCATGGGATGCCCAAAGGACCTTCCATATCGGATGAATAAAAGATGCCAGGGAGTTCATAATATTAAAAATAAATACATATACATATACATATACATATACATATACATATACATATACATATACATATACATATATACATACATACATACATACATACCGTATTCCATAAATATAACTCCACCAAGTTATATTTTATATTTATTAAAAGAGGGAGGGGTCAGAATTGGCTGTGATTCACTTAATGGCCACCTTGCTTAACAAGGAAACTCTCCTCCAAATTTTGGTCATAAGTCAAGGACAACAGACTTGACTTACAACCGTTCATTTAGTTTGAAGTTACAACGGCACCCCAAAAAAGTAACTTATGACCATTTTTCACAGTTGCACCTTTGCGGTCTCCCACTGATCAGCTGCTTGGGGCAAACTTGTTCATACTTACGACGGTTGCAGCATCCCGGGGGTGGGGTAGGGGTGTCACACGATCCCATTTTGCGACCTTCTGACACGCAGAGACAGATTCCCTTAACCGGGTTCCTAACTCATCCAATGCAGTAGTTCACTTAACAACCCTGGCAAGGAAGGTCGTAACACGAGGACCGGACTCATTTCACAGGCATCTTGCTTAACAACGCGGATTCTTCTCCCACTTGTGGCTGCGAGTCGAGGAGCCCTAAAGCTCTCCCAGGCAAGAAAAACCCTGAGATGTGAAGACGAATGCAGAAATCTGACAGCAAGTGAAGAGTATCATGATGTTTCTTTAGACACCGGAGTTCAGAGCGAAGATGGTGAATTTTTATTCCCCCCCCCCAAGTTGGCACTGATTCAGGGGAAAAAAAACTGTTGCCTTGGCAAAGTCTGTGCGTGCTCAGTGTGCACCCAAAATCCCACTGCGGAGTGATGCACATGTTGTCAATTTGTATACATTTGCATAATTTACGCCCGTTCTCTCATTCGTGACTGGAGTTTTGCGCTAGGAGGAAGGGAGACAGATGTAGAAGC
This sequence comes from Natrix helvetica, assembly GCF_964273705.1. Lineage (NCBI taxonomy): Eukaryota > Metazoa > Chordata > Lepidosauria > Squamata > Natricidae > Natrix > Natrix helvetica. The sequence goes on along the minus strand of NC_138553.1, from coordinate 3,812,608 downwards.
AAAAAAGCAAGGAGGAGAAAGGGTTAAATCTGGAGTGTGGGGAGGGGCGGGGGAGTCCCTAGATGCTGGGGTTCAGGGGGAGAGCATTGCTGCAGCTTAATGCTGGCATGTCTCAACCAGACCCCTCTTTTGACCGAGGCCTCACCAGCAGCACGAAGCCGAGTCCTCGTCCCGATAAACCCTTTTTATTTATTTTAATTGATAGAGAATTCCTCTCCCGCAAAGTCTTTCCTATCTCACAATCTTTCAAGAGAGTTCACAATGACCGACCTTTATCAGGCTTGGAGAGTGGCCAGGCCGATATCTTTCAGACGCTGCAATGCTTGGCAAAAATGCAGGAATGAATTAATGGTCTCCTGCAAACTCCACTCCCCTGTCGCTCCTCTTTTATTTCCTCTGGGAGGGGCCATTCACCGTCCACCTGTGGCCTTAACTCCCAAGTCCACCCTTGTTCCTTAGCTGTTCCCTTCATTTCAGGGGTGAAATCCAGCAGTAGTTTGGAGAACCAGCAAATGCCACCTCTGGCTGGCCCCAGAGTAGGGTGGGAATGGAGATTTTGTAGTATCCTTCCCCTGCCACGCCCACCAAGCCACGCCCACCAAGCCACGCCCACCAAGCCGGTAGTAAAAAAAAATGCATTTCACCACTGACTTCGCCTGGCAACTCTGAGCATGTGCACACTGGGAACAGGGTCCAGCTGTTCTTCTGTCTCACTGATGTCTGACTCCGAAGGCAGCTGATAACTGTCGGACGGCCCTGGCTGCCTCTCTGCCTCCGACGCAGAGCCCTCACCAGAGCCTTCCCTAGACTCCAGGACTGGCCCAGGTTCCTCCCCAACCTCCTCACTGTCCGAATCTGTTTCCAGCTGTGCTGGGCACTGGTGGGCCACAACAATCCCTTCCTGGGGGAGGTTGGGGGGCAAACCGACATCACTGTAGACTCAAATCCTTTGAGAATGCCATTCCTGGCACAAGGGCTCCTGCGATGATACATTCAACACCATCCAACATCTCAGGTCCTTGAGGTGGATAAAATGCCAGTGCCAGTCTGAACATCGGGCTGACTGTCCGACAACCATAATAATAATAACAATAATGGCAATCGAAGGATCTAAGCTATTCTGAGTATCACTGCCTTTGGCAATTGACTAATGGGCATTGACAAAATCCCCACCCGTCAATTGCAAAAGACAGCTTTAAGTCGGAACAGTTGACATGTTCTGACAAGACCTTTCACACCAGCAAAAGATTTCCCAGGACTCAATGGGTGGATAAAAAAAATCCGAGATCCAGTCTAAACATCTGGCGGAGTGTGTAACCAACCATGATAATACCATAATAGCAACAGCAACTGTTTAGCCTCCTTGCATGCCAGTTCCTAGTAAGCTGCCTTAGATTTTATTTTAATTATTAACACAATTTCTCTGTGTTAATATATCTTAAATGTTCGGTTAAACAGCAACTGTGAATGAACGCAACCTGCAACCATGTGGAACAAATGCTAGATGAAAAAAAAAGAAATAACACAATTTCTACCCCACCCCAAACCAACGGACAGTGAGGAGGTTGGGGAGGAACCTGGGCCAGTCCTGGAGTCTGGGGAATGCTCAGACGAGGACTCTGTGTCGGAGGGAGAGAGGGGGCAAAGAGCTGTATGCCAGTTATCAGCTACCTTCAGACATCAGTGGGGCAGAAGAACAGCTGGAGCCTGTTCCCAGTGTGCGCATGCGCAGAGTTGCCCGACAAAGGGAGCAGCTAAAGAACAAGGGTCGACTTAGGAGTAAGGCCACAGTTGTTAAGTGAATTGCTGCAGTTGTTAAGTTAGTAACACGGTTGTGAAGTGAATCTGGCTTCCCCATTGTCACCGTCTCTTGGTGATTGGCCCAAAGTCACCCAGATGGCTTTCATGGCTTAGGCGGAACTAGAACTCACCGTCTCCTGGTTTCTAGGTCCGCACCTTCACCACTACACCAAACTGAGAATCAAGCACCCAGGAAAAATTCCCAGAAACTACCGAAATTTCCTGCAGCCAACCAGCAAGGAAAGGGAGCCGGGAAGGTTGGCTGGTGTTTCCGAGTGCATCTCCTTCAGTCAGCCGGCAGTTTGCAAACTCTTTCCTCTCCCCCACAGTTGCCATAAATGCACATCCAACAGAAGGCCCAGATTGGAACGCCAGGAATGACTTCTTCTTCGGAATCTTTGCCAGTACAGATTAGATAACAACCATTCTCTAGCCTAATGTCTCCTTCTCCTTCCTCCTCCTCCTCCTCCTTCCTCCTCCTCCGTCTTCTTCTTCCTCTTCCCCCTTCTTTCTCTCCTTATCCTTCTTTCAGATAAGAGGGGAAAGGAGATGAATCAGGAAGGAAGGAAGGAGGGAGGGAGGGAGAGGAGAGAGAGAATATGAATTGGGGAAGGGAAGGAGAGACAGAGGGAAGGAGAGAGAGGAAGAGAAGGAAGGAGAGGGAAAGAGATAAATCATGAAGGAGGGAGGGAGAGCAAGAAGAGAAAGAGAGAGATGATGAATTGGGGAAGGGGCGGAAGGAGAGACAGAGGGAAGGAGAGAGAAGAAGAGAGGGAAGGAAATGGATGGGAGAAGAAAATGAGGAAGAGAGGGAAGGAGATGAATCAGGAAGGAAAGAAGGAAGGAAGTTGGGAAGGAGGGAGGGAAGAGAGAGAGAGAATATGAATTGGGGAAGGGAGGGAAGGAGAGCCAGAGGGAAGGAGGGAGAGGGAGAGAGGGAATGAGATTAATCAGGAAGGGGGGGAGGGATGGAGAGGAGAGAGAGAATATGAATTGGGGAAGGGAGGGAAGGAGAGCCAGAGGGAAGGTGAGAGAGGAAGAGAGGGAAGGAGATGAATCAGGAAGGGAGGAGGGAGGGAGAGAGAGAGAGTGAGTGAGAGAAATAAATAAATAAATAAATTTCTCTGCCTGAAATGATGCCAAGCACCTGATGCTAATGGTGAGCGGACTAATTTCCACCCAAGTCTTCCTTGCCCAGAACCACAAGTTAACCAAAGGTATGAGTTGCATCAAAGCTGGACCAAGAGGCCTGCAGGACCTGACAGAAACCCACCTTCCCTCTTTCCAAGAACTCCGGAGAGATGGCCTCACCATCATTGCTGACTAATTAGATCACCCCTATGAGCTAATGCAGCATTAAGCCCCATTAGGAAGGAGGTGCGGTGTGATCCCGGAGGGCAGGCTAGCCATCACAAACGCTCCCTCTTCTCCTCCCCCACCCTCAATTGTAATGAAGTTCCTTTCAAAGCCCAGCATTCTCCCCCCTGCGACGGTAGCATCGCCGGTGAAATGGTTGAAAATACGACCATGGATGTTGATGGAGAACCACAAACGGCTTCCGAGGGCTTCAGGTTGAGATCTTCAGCTTGAAGGCTGCTTCTGGGCTTCAGAGTAGCAGAGTTGGAAGGGACCTTGGAGGTCTTCTAGTCCAACCCCCTGCTCAAGCAGAAGACACTATACCGCTGAAGACAAATGGTTGTCCAACATCTTCTTAAAGACTTCCAGTGTTGGAGCGTTCACAACTTCTGGAGCCAAGTTGTTCCACTGGTTGATTGTTCTCACTATCAGGAAATTTCTCCTTAGGTCTAGGTTGCTTCTCTCCTTGATTATTTTCCATCCATTTTTTTGAGTTTGAAGGGACCTTGAAGGTCTTCTAGTCCAACCTCCTGCTCAAACAGGAAACCTTATACCGTTCCAGACAAATGGCTATCCAATATCTTCTTAAAGACTTCCAGTGTTGGGGCATTTACAACTTCTGGAGGCAATTTCTGTTCCACTGATTCATTGTTCTCACTGTCAGGAAATTCCTCCTCAGTTCTAAGTTGCTTCTCTCCTTGATTAGTTTCCACCCATTGCTTCTTGTCCTGCCCTCAGGTGCTTTGGAGAATAGCTTGACTCCCTCTTCTTTGGGGCAGCCCCTCAAATATTGGAAAACTGCTATCATGTCTCACCTTCTTTTCCTTAAACTAGACCAGGGGTCGGCCATCTTAAACACTAAAGAGCCGTTTGGATCCCTTTCCCACAGAAAAGAAAACTCCAGGAACCCCAAAACTATTCCCATGCCTGACTATTTCCGAGCGGCCACAAAACCAGCATATGTAGTTCAATTAAATGTTCTGTTCTCTTCTGAAACTTTCCTTTTCTTGGATTTATCCACGGTCGGCCAACCTGGGGTCGAAAAGCTCAATAGATCGCATGCTGGCGAGTGTCGCACATCGGCAGTTGTGACCCATATTTTGAGTGACAGGGAGCCACAAGAGGGGGATGCATTTTGGTTTGATGCCCAAAGCACCTCCTTACATTACCCCAAAAAACGTTTTAAAATGTCTTCTTAGGTCATAAATCGCTTGACACGATTGAGGGAGCAAAACCCAAAATGTAAGATTGAGACAACACGCTAAACTACAATATAAGATGGTTTATAAACCACAATGGCTAAGATTCCCATTTCATTCACTCTTAAACTCCAGGTTGAACAGAACAGAATTGTTGCATTCCAGAGGTGTCCCTAAGAGAAGGTCAAAAAAAGGCAAGATGGCAATCACAACAACACCACAATAATATCCGGTCTCTTTTTAATGTCCATTTGTCCTTTTGTCTTTTTATGGGGAGTTTTGCTGCAGGAATAAGGACTCTAATGAAATGTTAAAAATAACCAAGAGGAATTAAGATCTATTAATATACTAAACTTTTTTTTGTTGGGGGGGGCAAATGAATAACAATAATTCTGCCCCCACCCTCAAGTCAGGACAAAAGGCATTTTATAAAAAGGTAATTCTTTTTTCCAACGTTTTAAAGGGAAACATAGATTTACCGACAGCTAACATTTTAAAAAAAATGATCTTAATTCATCTGTGGGGTTGTGGGGCTTTATTATTATTATATACTTTATTCATTAAACATGAAACTCAGCCAACTGAACATTCAAAAATGCATCACAAATACCAGTGACTGGTGCTAATGGTTGATACGGTTTGCTGCCAGCCTCCTAGGGATCAACCAAGGACCTTCTTAAAATATAAGATGTTCCGAGTAGCACAGTTTTTTGCAGCTCCGCTGGTGTTATTGCAGGAAGCTGCAGTTTGTGGATGTGTCTTGTAAAATTCTTGGACATGGTGCCAAGTGCCCCGATGACAATAGGTATCACTCTTACATGCTTCATCCATAGCCGTATAGTTTCGATGGCCAGATCACAATATTTCATGATTTTTTCTAGTTCTTTTTCTTCGACTCTGGCATCTCCAGGAACAGCGATATCAATAAACTGTACACTTCGGCCCTCTGCAACCGTGATCTCTGGCGTGTTGTGCTCCAAATGATGATCCGTTTGTATTCAAAAGTCCCACAAGATCTTCATCTTCTCATTTTCGATAACTTTTTCCACTTTATGTTCCCATGACTTTCTGGATACAGGTAAATCATATTTTTTACATAATGACCAATGGATTAATTTAGCAACTCGGCCATGTCTAGCTTTGCAATCAGTTTGTGCAATTTTGCTGCATTCACATATTAAATGCAGTGAAACAGTTTCGACTTTGTTATTGCAAAGTCGGCAGTTTGGGTTGTCAGTGGATTTTTGTATCTTCGCTTTCATGGCATTAGTTTGTAGTGCTTGTTCTTGAGCAGCCAGTATTAAACCTTCCGTTTCTTTCTTGATAGTTCCCATCTTAAGCCATGTCCACGTCAAGTTGTCATCACATTTCCCTTCAATGTTTTTCAAGTGCTGTCCATGCAAAGCTTTGGTTTTCCATCTATTTAATCTGTCATCCAGCTGTTTTTCCTTATATTCTGCCTTTGTTTCTGTTGTTTTTATGCTGTTCTCCGTTTTCACAGCCTGCAGCAATTTTTCTGTACTTTGGTTCACATCATCATTCAAACTTCGTTCTTCTTCTTCTACAGTTTGATGGATTTGCAATAGCCCCCTGCCCCCTATTTTTCTTGGCAGGTACAACCTGTGGATGTCACTTCGTGGATGGAAAGCGTGGTACATATTCAAAAGTTTGAGTGGTTTCCGGTCCAGGTATTCCAGTTCAGCCAGAGTCCAGTTGATGATTCCAGCTGAGTAGCATATCACTGGAACTGCCCATGTATTAATGGTATTAATTATGTTTCCAGCATTCCGCTTTGATTTTAATATTTTGCGGACCCTCCTGATGTATTCCTTTTGCGTTGACTCTTTGACTTTTCCATTCAAGACATTATCTGCTTCCAACATGCCTAGGTACTTGTAACCATCATCCTTTGCTAATGCTTTCATATATTTCCATTTCCTAGTTCTAGACCTTCTGCTCTTTCCATTTTTCCTCACTGCATGGATAATATAGCACATTTTTCAAGTCCAAAGTTCATTTTGATGTCACTGCTGAACAGCTGAACTGTGTTGAGTAATAACTGTGCTATTATTCTTATTTATTTATTTCTGGGTGACTTACAATTCCGACCCAAACCTCAGGCATTTTTTTTACAACTTCCTATTTAGCCTCCAAACTTCCCCCCTCCTTTTTATTTATTTGTTTGTTTATTTAAAAGGGGGAATCTGTCAATCTGCAAAGCGACTCAGCCTGCGCAACGGATCCCCAGGCAAGATTTAGAGAACGGCTCCCGTCTTTTTCTATTGCATTTTCTTCCATTTGATCTTTCATGCATTTTTCATCTTCTCTTATTAGAGACAGATCATCTCCGTCCTTGGCTCGCCCTGATTGATTGCAACTCCTCAGCTTTGGGGGGGCTGGAGACCAATAAATTATTTAAATAAAGACATATCAAGATAGGAAAATGTCCCTGCAGCCTTGCCGTCCTGGGTCTCTTCTTCCTTTTCGCGTTGACACTGCCTCTCGCGGGGCTGCTGAACTATTCCTTGTGGTCCTCGACTTACGGCCACAATTGAGCCCAGAATTTCTGTTGCTGGCGAGACATTTGCTAAGTGAGGTTTGCTCCCGTTTTATGACCTTTCTCGCCACGCTGGTTAAGTGAATCCCTGCAGCTGTTAAGTTAGTCACATGGTTGTTAAGTGAATCGGACTTCCCCCATGGACTTTGCTTGTCAGAAGGTCGCAAAAGGGGATCACAGGATGCCAGGACTTGGTAACCATCATGAGTCAGTGGCCAAGCATCTGAATTTTGAGGATCACGAGGATGCTGCAATGGTCGTAAGAGTGGGAAATGTTCATAAGTCACTTTTTTTTAGTGAATTCCCACATTTTTTCTGCAGCTTCTGACCAGAGTAATTTCACTCCATCTTTGCCTATAAATCATAGAATCACAGTGTTGGAAGGGACCTTGGAGATCATTTAGTCCAATCCCCTGTTCAAGACAGGAATCGTTCTATAGGTAGTCCTTGACTCACAACATTGTTTATCTGAGCTCAAAATCTTTGTATTATTTGGTGACAACTCACTGTGATTTTGCATTTCTCCATTCATAGTTGGTTTTCTTGAAAAGGCGTCTTGCTAAATTGATGAGTTTTGCTCCTAATGGCCTCAAGATTATAGACTTGGGAGTTATTGCAACGGAAGATGGAATATTTGTGCCGAAATAAACCCAACCAAGATTAATTAAACAGGGTTATTGATGAACTTGCTGAATTAAGGCCCGCAAAATGAGATTTTTAGGGGGATGAAAATTATTATTTTTAGTTATTATACTTAGTTGACTGTTTCACAGATGGTAACATTTTGATAATGAAATGCTAAGAGGTATTGAACAGTTGTACCCAAATGTTTAATCAATCCACGTTAACTGATTTTGTTCCTTAAACATTCCAAGGATGGAAAGCATTTTTCCCACCCCCAAAAATCCCTCTTTTGGTTCATTTTTATGAAAAGGGTTCGTCAGGAATGCATAGCTTGTCGGTAAGAAACAAGCTTCCACCCAAATTTATATTTTACCCTTTATATCTTGAGTTTCACCTTTGCAAAACTCGACATAGTAAAGTTGAAATGTAATGGAAGACATGTACTTTATATTAAAAAGGGCACTGATCCCATTTCTGGTATTTACAGATGAAACGGGGCCGTATTTATTTATAAAATGATGTATTAACTGTGCCTTCCAGAGAGAAAAGGCCCCTGAGGCAACACACTTACTAAAGCATCTAAAAAACAGTAGCATAATAAGCAAGCGCCATATTAAATGGATTAAAAGAGGAAGCAAAATTCATTTAAAATCATCTCTAGCCATAACAAGGGTCTGTGTTCACTCAATTTGTTTAATCCGATTCCCGAACAGACCCATTTTTCTGAGTTCACACAATACTTTGAAAAAGAAATACCCCAAACAGAAACGAATCTCACACCCACGTACAAAAAACAAGTGCAGAACTTGAAACCAATCAGGTTTAGTGTGTCGTGTGAATCTATCCGATGGGTCTTGGAGAAAACAGTTTAAATGTCCAATTAAGGAAGCCATATTAACTTTTCTTCTTTAGGCTAAACCAGAGGTCGGCAATCGGTGGCTCTGGAGCCGCATGTGGCTCTTTCATCCGTCTGCTGCGGCTCCCTTTCGCCGGTCGGCATCACAATTGATAGGGCTTTCGGTTAGGACAGGTAGAGGAAGAAAAAGGACGCCGCACTAGGAGGAGACTCTATGGTGGGGGAACCGGATTTCTGGTCAGCAAAGGAAAAAGGGCAATGCGCTAGGAGGAGACTCTATGGTTGGAGGGGGAGGGGAGAAAGAAGAGAAGGACTTCCGGTCGGCAGAGGAAAAAGAGCGCCGTGCTAGGAGGAGATTCTATGGTGGTGGAACTGGATTTCCGGTTGGCTCCAGAATTAAATCGGGGGCTTCCGCTTAGGACCTTTGTGGCTCTTTTGAGTGTTTAAGGTTGCCGACCCCTGGGCTAAACAAAACCTTAGCCACTCAGCTCTTCACCATCTTTGTCGCTCTTCTCTACACGCCACGCGCATAGCAAACCATCGGTTCACTTAGTGACTGTGGCATCTGCTTCACCGCCAGGGTGGCCGCTTTACAATCGCTGTGTTCACTTAAGGACCAGCGTAAAAAAAGTCATAAGTTGTAAAATGTCATAAATTCGGCTTGGTTTTTTTTTTTTAATATGTATTTAATTTCTTTTTAACTTTTGGGATGTGTGTTTTTTAATGTTGTACGCCGCCCTGAGTCCTTTGGGAGAAGGGCGGCATATAAATCCAATAAAAAACAAAAAAACAAAAAACAAAAAAACCACAAATAAGTTCAAGTTGGTCACGTGACTTATGCATTTGACAGTCGTCAAGACTTATGTGCGGTCCGGTGCCCCTCGCCCACCCGCGTCCCAGCCAGGCTGCTAATCCACAATGGTTGGGGACCGTTGGACTAGAAGACCTCCAAGGTCCCTTCTGCGATGCTCCCTAACTAAGGACCCACTTTCGCCTTAGAAATGCAGGGTGGGCTTCCCCCCCCCAACGCTTTCTACATTCTGCAGAGTTCCTGCAGGAAATCAATGCACACTGGGTAACCGTCACGATAAAAGCAACACATCCGAGTTCTTTTCACATGTAAATGAAATTTGATTCCCGAATAGAGATCTCGCTTTTTGCAACCTTGAATTTGTGAGTGTTGTGGCCCACAAGCAGAGCTGGTGGCAGATTCAGACAGTGAGGAGTTTGTGGGGGAACCTGGGCCAGTCCTGGAGTCTGGGGAGGGCTCTGAGGAGGGCTCTGTGTCGGAGGCAGAGAGGGGGCCAGAGCCATATGCCAGTTATCAGCTGCCTTCACAGTCGGACATCAGTGAGGCAGAACAACAGCTGGAGCCTGTTCCCAGTGTGCGCATATGCAGAGCTGCCAGAAGGAAACAACTAAGGGGATTCTGTGAGTGGACTTCTACCCATCTTAAAGCGTGCTGGCTGGGGGATTCTGGGTGTGGAACTCCTCCCCTCTTAAAGCGTGCTGGCTGGGGGATTCTGGGAGTGGAAGTCCACCTATCTTAAAGCATGCTGGCTGGGGATTCTGGGTGTGGAACTCCTCCCCTCTTAAAGTATTATGGCTGGGGGATTCTGGGAGTTGAAGTCCACAGGTCTTAAAGTGGCCAAGGTTAGATACCCCCCCGAGTTATTGTGACGCTTACCTGTGAAAACCACAAGCAGGTGAACAAAGGACCTTTTATAAGAAAAAAGAGCTGAGTGTAGAATTTCACTCTTAAGGTTGCTGCTGGCTTGATTGATGCTGATCGAAGACAGTTAAGGCAACTGACATTGATTGAAGGGCAAGCTGGTGCCGCGACGGCAGAGCTCTGGCGAGATCAGGCTATCTTGATGAATTAAATGGGGGGGGGGAGGGAAGTGGTGCCGTGAGGAGCGAGCCTAACTAACTCCTGGAGAAGTCTTTCGGAGGCTGAAAGGAATATTGGATTCCTGCAAAGGTTCCAGTTAAAACTTAGCATTTTGCCTAGCAGGAAACGTCAAAGGAGAAAGGCTGGAAGACGTGCCTCCGGAAGGCGGATCGTAGATGTTATCCATGATTTGATTCCCGAAGCCGTGTTTATCTAGGAATTAGCTAAGTCACCCTTTTTCATGGTTTGCAGGTCTGCAAGCATAATCAATTTGGCTGGCTTACCGTTTGCCATTATCATGCATTGTTTAAAGTACCATCTAAGCCAGCGATGGCAAACCTTTTTTGGCTTGATTGCCATAAGCGGGGGGAGCGCAGGGGGGTTGTGTGCAGGCGTGCCACACCCATAATGTAATGCACGACCCCCCAGTGCGCATGCGTGCATGACAGGCGCGACCCCCTTTTTTGCATGCTTTTTTCGCCCTCCCCAGGCTCCAGAAGCTTTATAGGAGCCTGGGGAGGGCGAAAACAGCCTCCCCTGCCCCTCCCGAGGCCCTCCGGAGGCTTCAGAAGCTTCCCCGGAGCCTCCGGAGTGCAAAAAAACGGTTCTATGGGCAAACCGGAAGTTTGGGAACAGACTTCCAGTTTGCTGATAGGGCCGGTTTAAGCCCTCCGGAGCCTTCAGGGACCTTCAGGAGGCTTCACTGAAGGCTCCAGAGGATGAAAAATGACCCTACGGGGGGAAGGGGAGGCTGTTTTCACCCTCCCCAGGCTCTTATAAAGCCTACAGAGCCTGGGGAGGGCAAAAAATGGCTTTAAAAAAGGCTGAACTCAGTGAATGAATGAATGAATGAATGAATGAATGAATGAATGAATGAATGAATGAATGAATGAATGAATGAATGAATGAATGAATGAATGAATATTATCTATCTCGGCTTTTCCCCCCCAAATTTTCCGTACTGTTTTTATCCCTTTAATGTTTTTAGAGGTACACTGCCCAGCAACCCTCTAAGAGACGGATAGGCGATTCTTTTTTTTTAAGTCTTAATTTTTTTAATTAGTTTACAATATGGCATACAGAGAGAACACGAAAGTAAATAGTAGGAAAGTTAGGAGGGGGCAATTTCCAAGTCTGATCAATCAATCCATAAAATAAACGGCAGCTTCAGCGCTTCACAAAGGATGTGTGTGTGTGTGTGTGACAATTTCCTGCGCCCATTTGCATTCTCTTCCCTGTTCCCGGAAGAAGATCAGCCGAGATCTTGCGGCCTGTTGTGCCAAAAAAAAAAAAAACACCCCACGCCCTTTTATTACAGATACATAATTGTCAGTAACTTAGTTTCAGCTCGCTGGTACGTTACAAGGATGTAACCAGACGCCTTAATCATGATTTGCAAATCAAGGGAACTTTCTGTGCTGCGGAGGTTTCGGAGACACAATTCTAGCACCGCCGGGATTCAGAGCAACCAAGATGGTCGTTCTGCAATAAATTAAACCACCACTTTCCCCGCGAAGATCTCTTTCCCTAAGGCAGGGGGTATCCAACTTTGGCGACTGTTAAGATTTGTGGACCTCAACTCCCAGAATTCCCCAGGGAGCATGGCTGGCTGGGGAATTCTGGGAGCTGGAAGTCCCCAGGTCTTAAAGTTACCCAGGCTGGATGCCTCTGTCTTAAGGTCAGGTGAGGTTGGGCCTTCCCTTCCCTTCAATTACTACTAAGAGGGTTATGCATTACGCCGATCCTAGCCTAAGGAGATGAACGTAGTAGCCATGATGCCACAGCCCACAGCTGTCGATTTGGGTCTTCTGGAGATGGTGCACTTTCCACCTGTGGGGTGTTGGATCGTTCCGGAATAACCCGCCTCCCCATCCTTCCAGCTGCTAGAATCGAAGGGGTGGGAAGGATGCGCTGTGCGCGGCAGATGTTAGCCTCCCCGGCCAGCGTTGCACTGCAAGAGAAAAGGGGGGGGGGGGGAATCAAGGGTGGGAAAAAGAAAGAAAAATCAGAATAGCAATAGCACTTAAGACTTATAGACCTAGTTTAGCATGCACAAACCAGCATACAGAGACACTGAATAGTATAAAAATATAGTAGTTTACTATGTAGAAATATAGAAGTATTCAGAGTCTGATTAACAGTCCAAGTCATACACGGTTCAGTAATTCAGTTATCAAAATAGTCAGTCTAACACACAAAGTATAGCTAAACAGTAGCAAACCACAATACCTCAGTATACACCGATCAGCTTCTAACAAAACAGAGAGCTAACAGCCATTCTGGCTCCCTCTTAAAGCTGCTTGAGGTAACAGGCCAATTACATCTCTGAATCATTTAAAGTAACAGTAAAGTAATCATAGCTTATATACATTGCCAAGCCAAGCCTAGGGCTATATCCCTAACATACAGTACTTTTCCAGCCCTCTCTAAGTGGTTTAAAATGTTAGCCTCTTGCCCCCCAACAATCTGGCTCCTCATTTTACCCACCTCGGAAAGATTGAAGGAAGAGTCAACCTTGAGCCTGGTGAGATTCGAACTGCCAAATTGCAGGCAGGCAGAAGTGGCCTGCAGTACTGCACTCTGACCACTGTGCCACCGAAAGAAGCCGAGCTAGAAAACCTGGTATGAAGCCTTATCTATAGTAGAATGGAGAGCCAATTTGGTCTATAGGTTGAAGCCCCAGGCTAGAAAATGGGAGTTCTAGTCCCGCCTTAGGAGTGAAAGACAGCTGGGTGATTTTGGGCCAATTACAAGGAGACAATGAGTTCTAGTCCCGCCTTAGGCACGAAAGGAGGCTGGGTGACTTTGAGCCAATCACAAGAAGACGGTAGGTTCTAGTCCCGCCTTAGGCGATAAAGGAGGCTGGGTGACTTTGGGCCAATCATCAGGAGATGGGGAGTCCTAGTCCCGCCTCAGGCATGAAAGGCAGGTGGGTGAATTTGGGCCTGTTGTTGTGCGGAAGAGAGGAAGGAGGGATGTTGGATATCTTGAGTTATTTAGAATAACAGACGGGATAAAAATCGATCAAACAAGCAACACAGAATTATCCACCCATATTCCCCCCCCCCCCCTCAACAGAAGATGGCCTGGTGTCTTTTGGGTGAAGAAGGTCTGCAGCTCCGAACAGCTTCATCACCAAGCCTTTTGGACGGGATCCAAGGGAGGAAGAGGAGTTCAGCGCCATGTTGCCAAAACCTTCTATTTCCCTGCTGCAGAATCTCCCAATAGCCAGATCCAAAACTTTCTTGGGCATGATATCTTCTGCCTACCCTCTTATTTCATTTATTTATTTTTATTTCTTTAATTTCTTTCATTTTTTTAAAATTTTACCCTTCATTATTTTATTGATTAGTTCATTTTCTTTTTATTTCTTTCCTTTTCTATTTTATTGTAATTTTTGCTTTGTTATATCTTTTTTTTTTTTACTTTCTTATTATTTTACGTTGTTTTACTCGTTTGATTCTTTTATTTTTCGTTCCTTGATTTTATCCATTTTCATTTCATTTCGTTTTTATTTTATTTTAGCTGCATCCCACCTTTTGTTAGTGGCTGTGCTGCACAAACTCCACCACTGCCTTCCTTCATTGTGGTGTTTTTCAGAGGAGCGATCGTTCTCTCTCTCTCTCTGTGTGTTTGGGCTACGGAGGGGGGGGAGAACCGATCGGCTCTCTACACCTTCCTTTCAGGTATCCCAACAGGTGAGCCCAAAAAAACTACAGGCCATTCTCCATCACCTGCAGTTTGCTGACTTTGGAAGAAACCCCCAATTTTTCTGCCTGGGGGGGGGGGGAGAAGCCCTGCGTGACACAAGGAAGATTGAGCGGGGCGCATGCGGGGTGGGTGGGTGGGCTCCTCTCAGGCGTTTGAAGCTTCCGCGGCTACACCTGCATCATTTTGGATTAATTGCTCAGAAACCTTGCTCACGTTGGACGCTTCACCTGATTATAAACAAAACTCTTGCTTGCTTGCCAAATTATTCCGGGCACCGACATCAGTCAGAACTGTAAACGCAACTCTGAGAGGCAGATAAAGAGCTTCTGGGGCACTTTCGGGAGCTGGTTGAGCCCTGCGAGGTAGACCAGAGAAGCAACACTGCAGGTAGCTCATGATTTCACAACCACAACGTCTCACACCCGTCTGTGGTTAAGCATGGCGGTGGTTCGGTGAGCCGCGCCCAATTTTACACCTTTTTTTTTTTGCCGTGAAACAAATCACCACAGTCGTTAAGTGAAGCGCTGGGTCATTGAGCGAATCCGGCTTCCCCCACTGACTTTGCTGAGTGAGGGCCAGCTGGGAAGGTTGCCAGTGGTATTCATGGGACAACACCCCCCCCCCTCCGGGGATGCTGCAATCGTACGAAATCTGTGACTCAAATTTTGATCCTGTGACTTGCAGGGACGCGGCGACAGTTGTAAGGGCGAGGACCGGTCGTTAAGTCACTTTTTTTCAGCAGCGTTGTAAGTTCTATCACTTTATTCCAAGGTTATATTAACAGAATATTAACTAATGTCTTGGTAAGCTAGAAAAAAAATGGGATAGGCAGTATCACACACACACACACCCCAAGATGGATTTGAAACTGGCTGACAGACTATACTCAATAGACCGACCCAGGAAACTATAGACCAGGGGTGTCCAAACTTGGGAACTTTAAGACTTGTGGACTTCAACTCCCAGATTTCCCCAGCCAGCATGGCTGGCTGGGGAATTCTGGGAGTTGAAGTCCACAAGTCTTAAAGTTCCCAAGTTTGGACACCCCTGCTATAGACCAATCAGATCTGCCCACATCTAGGAATGAGTAAAGTAATAACTAGCAGTTCAGCATGGGTTTGTTAAAAACAGATCATGCCAAACCTATCTTATTTCATTCTTCAACAGAGTGGCTAAATTAGTAGACCAGCGAAATACTGTGGACATAATAGACAGACTTCAGCAAGGCATTCGACAAAGTAGACCGCAACCTACTTCTTGGTAAGCTAGAAAAAAAGGTGGGATAGATAGCGTCACCCCCAGATGGATTTGCAACTGGCTGAAAAACCATACTCAACGAGTAGTCCTTAACGGCGCTACGTCCCCATGGAGGAAAGTAAGCAGTGGGATACTACGAGGTTCTGTCTTAGGCCCAGTGCTCTTCAATATCTTCATAAATGACTTAGATGAGGGAGTAGAAGAGGAACTCATCAAATTTGCAAATGATGTTAAGCTGGGAGGAAGAGCCAACACCCCAGAAGAGAAGCTCAGGGTCAAAGGTTTGCCGTGGGGCAGTTGTGTGGAAAGCTGGAAATGAGTGTAAAACATACTCACAGAGAGCAAGACGCTGCAAACTGCTCTAAATGAGGCCGTGTGAGCAAGAGCCCAAAGTTCGGTCACCAGCAGGGCCCCAATTGTGGAATTTCAAATCTGGGTTGTGAAGTCCCCTTTTTGGGGGGGTCTGTCACCACTTCAAACGGTCATTAAAGCAACCGGTCGTAAGTCAAGGACAACCTGTATGTAGTACTGCTGGTCCTCGACCTGAGACCACCATCAAGCCCAACATTTCTGTCGCTAAGTGAGACAGTTGCTAAAGAAGCCTTTGCGCCATTCTACGACCTCTCTTGCCACCACTGCTGAGTGAATGACTGCAGTTGTTCAGTTAGCCACACAGTTGTTAAGTGAATCTTATCCCCTTCTCTCCCTCAGTCTAACTCCTTAGCATCAGAGCGTTTTGAGGGGGAGTAGAATGTCTAAAACTCCCAGCCCACAGGCCGGATGAATCACATGCTGGTCACGCCCATGCCCAAGTGGCAGTTGGAACAGAATTCTTTTCAAGTGGGGAGGGGGAGTAGAACATCTAACTCCTTAGCATCAGAGCATGTTAATAATAATATAAGAAATTCTCCCTTGATTTCACTTGACGAAAGATTGCAAAAGGGGATCGTGTGGCCCTGGGACCCCACGACCGTCATAAATATGAACCAATTGCCAAGTGTCCAAATTCAGATCACTAACCATGGGGATCCTGCAACCATCGTTAAGTGTGAAAAAACATTCATCGTTCGCTTTTTGGAGTGCCATTGTAACTTCGAGGGGTTACTAAACAGGCAGTCATAAGCCGAGGACTACCTGTATACACCTAAGTGTTTTGGGGGAAAGATTCCGAGAAACCTGCTTCCGATGTGTTTTCTTGTGCCAGCTAAGCCGCGTGGAGAAGCGTCCTCCATTTCTCTTCCGTTGTGAGTGTTACAAATGGGGAGTATCGAACGAGCAACTTGAAAATGCCAGGAAAGCTGTGTGAGTACAGATGCCCTAATTGTCTTCCTTTCCCTGCTCCTTCCAGATGGTCGCTGCCAGTTTCCGGCACTCTCGAGACAAAACTCAGTAGTAAAAAGAAACTTTGGCCGACTGCCTCCATGGCCATTATCATCGCGCTCGCTCACTCTGGATGCGCAGAGCCACAAAGGAAGAGAACGAGAGGTGCTCCAGCCAAAACGGCCTTCCTGGACCGGGTCTCGTCCGTCCGAGAGGGACTTAAGAGAGTACATTGGCTGCTGGGCCAACTTGGGAAAGACGGAATAATAAAAAAAGAAAACCACAAGAGGGTTTAATTTAAAAAAGCAGGGCTCGCGACGAGCCAAACGGACGCGCCGTGGCCGCTGCTGGCAATCTTACCCAAGAGCTGCTGGCGGAGAGCCATTTTCTACATCCTCTTCGTGAAAAGATGAGAAGGGAGCAAAAACTCACAAAATGTCGAACAGCGGCTGATTTCAGAGGACGGCTTGGCAAATTATCCATCCAGGGAAAGTGTCAGGTGCAAAGAATCAGGTGCGTTGGTTAGGTTGCGGGGTAGATTTACGGCTAGTCCTCGACTTACGACCCAAAACTACTGAGCCCAAAATTTCAACTACTAAGCAAGACTGTTAAATGAGGTTTTGTGCTCCATTTTACGACCTTCTCCCCACAGTGGCTAAGCGAATCGGTGCTTAACATGGTTGTTAAGTGAATCTGGCCTCCCCCTTGGCTTTGCTTATCTTAAAAGATGATCGCTTGACCCCGGGAGACTGCAACCATCATAAATATGAACCAGTGGCCAAGCCTCCGAATTTTGATCACGCGACTATGGGGATGCTGCAATAGTTGTTAAGTGTGAAAAACGGTCGTAAGTCATTTATTTTCAGGGCCGTTGTAATTTTGAGCGGTCGCTAAACGAATGGTTGTAAGTCGAGGAGTACCTGTACTCGAGCCTACGCACAAGAATCCTGTCCACTTAAGTTCAACACGAAATTGGTGCCCGTTAAGGGTTAACGAAGTCAAGAGGGATTGGATTTGGACCATTTGTGGAAATGCAATGATTCTAAGCCAGTGTTTCTCAAACTTGGCGACTTTAAGTCCTGTGGACTTCAACTCCCAGAATCCCCCAGCCAGCATGCTGGGGAATTCTGGGAGTTGAAGTCCACAGGACTTAAAGTCGCCAAGTTTGAGAAACACTGTTCTAAGCTAATGATGCATTTAACTCCGCCACCAGTTCTGCCTATTTTTCTCCTATAGAAAGTCTTGAGCTTAGACCGGACTTGGACAACCACAGCCCAGCAGTGTTCTGACCCAGCTCCACAAACATGACATAACCCTAACCTTAACCCTAACCCCTCTGAAGTGCACTCAAAAGATTCCTTTATTGGGAATGTCAAAAAGTTTTTCTCGCAGGCTGACAAGTCCATCCAACAGGGAGATGAATAGTTGCCTGCCACACCTATTCATCTCCGCCCCCTGCCTTTGATCCCCAGAACTCAGGTGGGGCTTCTCCAGCAGTGGTGGTTCTTCCGTCCCAAGGACCGGCCCATAGATTTCCACTGCTCTCCTCTCCTCTGCCACATCTATTCATCTCTGCCCCCTGCCTTTGATCCCCAGAGCTAGGGTGGGGCTTCGCTAGTAGCAGTGGCTCTTCCGTCCCAAGGACCGTCCCATAGATTTCCACTGCTCTCCTCTCCTCTGCCTTCTGCGCATCCAAGCGTCAGGCACTGGACCCAGCTGTTCCTCCTCTTCCTCATCAGCCGCCTCCAGGCCTGGGGGCTGTTGACTCTCCATCTGGGGGCTGACGGACGGCCCAGGCTCCGCCTCTGTCTCTCTCTCTCTCTCTGACAGCTCCCTTCCCTCTTCCCCCTCGGAGCTGCAAGGTTGCCGTGATGCTGACCCTGATTCCTACGCATTCTCCTCCTCCTCCTCCTCCAATTCGGCTGCTGAAGGGGCCGGGGACCGACAAGCCACAACAACCAGTGAACGCAGCATCTCAGCATCCAATTCAGGGCTCAGTTTTAGGGATATGACTTTTTTACATATTCTTAGGTGTGTTACGACAAAACATTTTCACTCAAGGTACCTCAAATGGGCTAATTTACAGAAAGCATCCAAAATCCAGGACCCACGACTTCCACGGAGTTAAAATTTGGCTAATTTGACAAGGCATCTGGTGACATCAAAATATCATAAAACAGTGCATGACATATTTTCCCCACCACATCAACAACCCTGGGAAGTGGTGAGACTAGAACTCACTGCCTCCTGGCGACTGGCCCAAAATCACCCAGCCAGTTTTCGCGGCTAAGGCGGGACTAGAACTCCCAGTCTCCCACTTTCTAGCCTGGTGCCTTAACCGCAGGGCCAAACTGGCCAGCATAATGTAATGTAACACAATGGGGGTGAGTTAGGGTTGGTTGGGCGTGGTCATCCCATCGCAATCACAACGAGCCGAGTGCGAAGAAGAGCTCAACGTTTGTGCCCACCTGCCGAGCGTGCTGGACACACTTGAAGTATTCGGCAGCCAAAGCTGAGCAGCTGAGGGTCTCCTTTGGGTTCTGTTGGTAGCACTGGAAGATCTGGTTCTGGAGATCGACACACACGGGGTCAGCCTTGTATCGCCTGGATGAGGAGACAAAAAAAAAGACACACCACACGTCAAAGAATTGTTCTCACTGGTGAAGATATGCGCCTGAAGACTCAGAAGAAGACAATAACAGACTTGGAAAGGGACCTTGGAGGTCTTCTAGTCCAACCCCCTGCTCAAGCGGGAGACCCTGCACCGTTTTAGACAAATGGTTTGATTGTCCATTGCAAACCTTGCAAAATAGGGAAAAATTCGCTTAACATCTGTCTCGCTTAGCAAGAGAAAATTTTGGGCTCAATTGTGGTGCTAAGTCACGGACAACCCGCACTGAGTTTCTTTGGGAAACATCCCCACAATGTTTTGGACCAGGAGTAGGGAACAATGGCCCTTTTAAGACTTGTGGACTTCAACTCCCAGAATTCCTGAGTCAGCCATGAATTCTGGGAGTTGAAGTCCACTGGTTGTCAAGGGGGCCATGCTGGCTCAGGAATTCTGGGGGTTGAAGTCCAAAAGTCATAAATGTTTTCCCTACTTCTGCTTTGGACCAACTTTAGACTTATAGCATCTCAAGATGTGAAATTAATCAGAAACTGGCAGTTACGAATCCTGCAGCTGCTGCGGCCCGCCAAAAATTGGAAAAGGAAGTTGCATGCAAATAATTTCTGGGACTTCATGACTCACGGCTCTCGTGATTCATCTCATCCGACGGAGCTTAACGGGGGCTCCCAGTGCCAACTGCTAACGCAGAGAGAATCACTGTTAAGCAAAGCAATTAAACTTAAATTTGGATTTGACTCCTGCACTCTTCGGATGGGAGATTAAAAGATGAGATGTGTTTAATCCAGGTGTACGTTGGGCTCCTTAAGTGTTTTTTTTTGGGGGGGGAGAATTCAGAGAGAAGGTTGTAATCAGAAAGAGGGGCACTAGATATGGAATGATATCGGGTGGGGAGAGGGTCAACCGTTTAATTCTCATGTGCGTTACTCAAAAATCTGTAGAAGGGAATCTTTTTCCCTTTGAGTTCTGTGGACAGAAGCCCCAGATTTCTTTCTTTTCTTTCTTTCTTTCTTCCTCTCTCCCCCTTCCCTTTCTCTCCCTCTTCCTTCTCCTTTCTTTCCTTCCTTTTCCTCTCTCTTCTTTCTTTTTCTTTCTTCCTTCCTCCCCGTCTCTCCCCTCCCTTTCTTTCCCTCTCTTCTCCTTTCCTTTCCTCTTTTTTTCCTCCCTTCCTCTCTTCCCCCTTCCCTCCCCTCTCCTTCCTTCCTTTTCCTCTCTTTCTTTTTTCCTTCCTCCCCCTCCCCTTTCTCTCCCTCTCTTCTCCTTTGCTTCCTTCCTTTTCCTCTTCTTTCTTTTTCTTCCTTCCTTCCTTCCTCCCCCTTCCCTTTCTCTCCCTCTCCTTTCCTTCCTTCCTTCTTTTTTCCTTCCTCCCCCTTCCCTTTCTCTCCCTCTCCCCTCTCCTTTCCTTCCTTCCTTTTCCTCTTTCTCTCTTTCTTTTCCTCTTTCTTCCTCCCTCCCTCTCTCTTGCTCCCCCTCGCTCCCTTTTCTCTCTCTCTCTGTTTCTTTCTCTCTCACACACACAACCATTTTACAACCATTGCGACATCCCCGGGCCCATGCCATCCAAATTCCGATGCTTGCCAACCGACTCGTATTTATGACGATTGCAAGTTCCCGGGGTCACGTGATCCCCTTTTGCGACCTTCCGACCAGCTACGCCCAGGGGGAAGCCGGATTCACTTAACAACCATGTTGCTCACTTAACAACTGCAGTGATTCGGTGGCAAGAAAGGGGCAAAACTCACTTATAGCAAATGCCTCACTCAGCCACGGGAATTTTGGGCACCATGGTGGTCGTAAGTCGAGGACTATCTGCACTGCTCTTCCTCTCGTTTCACCTCTCAGATAAATTAAAGTGCCCTCAGCCGAAATATGCCATGGCCTTTCTACAGACGTCCTTCCAGCGGCATTTTGCAAAATCCGGCTTGCAAACTGATCCGCGTAAGGTCCTGATATGGGTCGTTATTGAGCCCTTGCCTTCTTTTTTTTGCTTTTAATAAGGCCCCTGTCGATCGAAAACAGATTTCTAATGCGTCTGCCGTGTAATGGGGTGGACGAGAAATTAAATTCTGATTGACCAAGCCATTTCTTTTCCCCGCAATTAAACTCGGACGGCGGCTTTAAAAAATGCAACGGATTGTATTCCTGCCTGCACCGTTTCCACGTTTGGCCAGCGAGACCAAGGCAAACAAATTTTTAAAAATGTGATTTCTTTGGACTTTTTACACATCTAATCTGTATATTAATAGCAATGTCGCTTGGCTGGGAACATGCAACACGTGTCCAAATAATGGTTTTTTTTTTGTTTCTAGTCCAATAAAAGGCCCCTCCAACCCAAAATATCCCCACTAGTCCATTTCTTTAGCTGTTAACTGACTCATATTTATGACGGTTGCTGTTTCTCATAGTCACGCAGTCCCCTTTTGCGACCTTCTGACCAGGAAGGTTCAGGGGGAATCCAGGTTCACTTAATAAGCCAGTTATTAATTTAAGACCTGCAGGGACTCACTTAACAAATGTGGCAAGCAATGTCGTAAAATGAGGCAAAACTCACTTGACAAATTTCTCAGTTTTTCCTTCCTTCTGTCAGGGTCTTTCAACTGGATGGAAAAACCGGGAAGCCTTCAGATTCGGGTTAATGTCGGGGTTCCAAATAGCATCCAAAAGTAAATCAGAGTCCGAGGCAAAGGATTCCTCAAAGTTCCAATTGATGAAGAGATCCATGTTGGCACATCTGGGAAAAGCCGAATCTGAAGGCTTCCCGGTTTCCCCCACCCAGTTGAAAGTTCAAGATCTTGCCCCCCCCCCACACACACCCACAAGTCCATCCCACGGTCCAATCTCCCACTGCCATGCTGGCAGTTCCACCCATCCAGTTCCGGTCAGGTTCAGAAGTACAGAGACAAAGGATGACCTTGGCTTCCTAGAAAGAATTTTGTTATGGCTACGTATCATCTAACTCCATACAATCCCATTTTCCCACAATAGAAAATGCCTAGTAGAATAATAGAAAGTGTAGCAAGCCAAAGATCCAAAAGAAAAGAAGATTTGCAGGTTGCTTCCTCCCTTCCCCTTGTTCATTTCTTCCCTCCCCCCCTCTCTTCCTCCTTCCTTCCATTTCTTCCTCCCTTCCCCTTGTTCATTTCTTCCCTCCCTCCCCCATCCCTTCCTCCTTCCTTCCATTTCTTCCTCCCTTCCCCTTGTTCATTTCTTCCCTCCCTCTCTCTTCCTTCCCTCTCTCTCAATACAAAATTTCTTTAGCTGTTAACTGACTCATACTTATGACACTTGCCATGTCCTGGAGTCACACGGTCCCCTTTTGCGACCTTAGGACCAGCAAAGTCGGATTCACTTAACAACCCTGTGACCAACTTAACAACCGCGTCACTTGACAACCGCGGCAAGGAAAGTCATTAAAATGGGGCAAAGCTCACAACTGTCTCGTATAGCGGCATACATGTGGGACTCCACTGTGGACGTAACTAGAGGACTGCGTGCATTTTTTTTGCCTAGCAGACAATCAAAAGCAACCTGCACACCGTATCTTGGTCTCTCTCCGGCAAAGGGAAGGTGAAAAATAAAATAAAATAAAGTCTACATTTTTGTCTTTTGCCGCTGAAAGACGCTCCTGGGATAATGAAGCTGGAATGTAATGTTGTGTTACCTTAAAGCCATTTGATGCCGAGTGTTAGATCTGATCTTTGGAGGGAAGAAGTGAGATTTCTTTCATTTGAGGATGGAGAGGAGAGGAGAGGTCGCAGATAAAAAGGGAAAGGGGGAAAAACAAAACCTCCGCTCCAAGGATAGTGAAAAAGACGCTGTAAAGATTTTATTAGCCTAGGTTACGGGTGGTTATATTACCCCCAAGTCTATCACGCCGGCAGTGAGTTCCATGCGGCACTTCCTTTAAAAAAAAAAGAGTGGCAATAAAAAAATCGACAGCATGGTAGGGGTCTCGGCTAGAATTTTAGCCGCGCCTACTGTCGTTTATTCCCCGGGATAAAATCTAATCTTGATGAAACGGAGAATTTGTTCCCCCACTGCTGTGGCCGAGTGTACTGGCCCAGCCCCCCAAACACGACAAAACCTCTGAAGTGAACTCAACAATTCCTTTCACTAGGAATGTTGGCAACCCCGGCAAAAAGTTTCTCTCTCAATGCAGGCTAACTATTCCTAACGAGGAATAATTGCCTGCCACATCTATACATCTCCGCCCTCTGCCTTTGATCCCCAGAGCTCGGGTGGGGCTTCACTAGCAGCAGTGGTTCTTCCGTCCCAAGGACCGGCCCATAGATTTCCACTGCTCTCCTCTCCTCTGCCACATCTATTCATCTCTGCCCCCTGCCTTTTATCCCCAGAGCTCGGGTTGGGCTTCGCTAGCAGTGGTGGCTCTTCCGTCCCAAGGACTGGCCCATAGATTTCCACTGCTCTCCTCTCCTCTGCCACATCTATTCATCTCCGCCCCCTGCCTTTTATCTCCAGAGCTCTCTCTCTCTCTCTCTCTCTCTCTCTCTCTCTCTCTCTCTCTCTCTCTCTCCCTATCTCCCTCTCTCTCTCTCTCTGCCAGCTCCATTCCTTCTTCCCCCTCAGAGCTCATAGGATGAACAGTGACTTGCAGTGATGTCCACCGCAAATTCCCCATCTGTTGTTTCTTCTCTTGCCTTCTGGTGCTTCGGAGAATAGGTTGACCCCCCTCTTCTCTGGGGCAGCCCCTCAAATATTGGAACCTCGCTATCATGTCCCCCTTTTCATTCAACTAAACATACCCAGTTCCTGCAATTGTTCATCATACGTTTTAGCCTCCAGCCTCCTAACCATCTTTGTTGCTACCTGTTCAAGAGTTAATTGTTCCTGCAAACTTTCATGGGCTCCAATTTCTGGTCGGAGCTGGATCTGAATATTGTAGCGAGGCAAGAATAAAATCTGTCTTAATCGTACGAATCCCCTCCTTTAAAATAGATATTTGGAGAGAGAAAGAGAGAGCAGCAGGGACTTTGAAGAATCTTCAAAGGAATCTCCATTATCAACAATGAATGAAGTCCAGGTTTTTATAAAATGAAGAGAGTGACTTTTAACAACTGCGAATGGCAATTATTTTTATCATCACAGACTAGTTTTATATCCCAACTTTCATTACGGAGTGTCAGATAACATGCCCGGTGCTGCCTTCTCCAATTTTTTTCCAGGGCACGAGAGTTCAGAGTCAGTTAGAGTCCTAGAATCCAAGGTTTGGAAGGGATCCCTGGAGGCCTTCTAGCCCAACCCCCTGCCCAGGGCAGGTATCTCGTTTTTTAATGCCATTGTAACTTCAAGCAGTGGTTACATGAACTGTTGGAAGTTGAGGACTTGGCTAGCAAATGCTGCCATCCTAAGGTGGAATACTAGAATCCAAGGCTTGGAAGGGACCCCTGGAGGTCTTATAGTCCAACCCCCTGCCCAGTGCAGGTATCATATTTTTCAGTGGCATTGTAACGTTGTACGGTCACTAAATGAACTGTTGGAAGTTGAGGACTTGGCTTGCAAATGATGCCATCAAGAGCTCAGTCAGGCGGAATCCTAGAATCCAAGATTTAGAAGGGACCCTGAAGGTCTTCTAGTCCAACCCTGTGCCCAGGGCAGGTATCCCATTTTCGGGGGGGGGGGGGAACAGGGGCAAAGTTCAGCCATAACGTACGTGAGTTCAGATCTGATTCTGCTGGGGTATTGCCGAAATGTTGTTCCTAATAAATGACTGGATTTCTTTTGAAACTCGGCTTGAGGCTCATGAATTAATAATTGCACCTTTTGGAAACCTGACACTTGGCTTGCAAATGCTGCCATCCTAAGAGCTCTGTCAGGCAGAATCCTAGAATCCAAGGTTCGGAAGGGACCCCTGGAGGTCTTCTAGTCCAACCACCCCAGCGTAGACATCCTGAGACCCTCTCAGACCAACGGGAGGTGGTCCAACTATTGGTAAGCTAGGAGGAAAGAGATTAGCCTTGTTCCAATCCAGGCAGGAGATTTGGATAGTAAGCCGTGGCTATGCTACCTTTGAAAAATCCTTGGCGAGCAGTTACTGTTCTGATTTTTTTAAATTAAAAAAATAAAATAAAAATAAAAAATGAAATCCAAGGATGCAACAATGCGATTTTAATTGGGCTCTTTCCACAAAAGCCGGGACGCGATGCCTGAGATTCTCTGCTTTTACTAACAAACGGTTAAAGACGGTGAAGTCGTGAGCCTTTTGCTCCCCGGAGATAAAGTCGGTAGAAGAATTTCCAAGAGGTTTCATTATTTATTTATTTTATACGGTTGCCCTCCTGGCCCTTCAGCTGGAAAAAAAAGAGAGGTTTCCTTTTGGTTCCTTTCTTTTTTCTCCCCCTTCCTCAGTCTGATTTTAATTTTTTAAAATTATCGAACATGTATTTTTCTTTCTTCTTCTGATATTTAGCTTTTTTTTTTTTAACCTTCTCTGTCTCCCTTTCTTTCTCTTTGGCAGGCAAATGCAAATTATTCCTGCCAACAGAGCTTCAATAAGGAGCTGTGTTTGCAAATGGTAGTAGAAATTCCAATTTTTTTTTTTTTGAGGTTCTGGGAACCTTTCATGAGATCAAGAATCCCTTCTCTGGCAGGTGTATGGAGGGAAGTCAGGTCAAAAAAGTCAAAATGCCAGCCAGGGTCACGTAATCAAAGGCCTCACACGCCCCACCCCACCCCCCAAAAAATCATGTCTCCTATACTGTGTCTGATTCTTGGAGATTGTCTCGATACGTCCCTGCAGCTTTCTTGGCAAAGTCCACCCCACCCCCCCAAAGTGGCTTACCATTGCCTCCTTCCTAGGGCTAAGAGAAAGTGGCTGGCACAAGCCCACCGAGATCTAGAATTCACAATTGCCTGGTCTCTACCATGGAGCCTTAAAACACTGTCCCAAACTGGCGCTTGCAAACAGCCTGAGCGACCACTACTATATAGGCAGCGTTTGACTTACAACTGGGAGCAGAATTTTCATCACTAAGGAAGGTCGTTTGGAGAGCGACACCAAATTTTTAAAGAGAGGAGGAGGAGGAGGAGGAGGAGGAGGAGGAGGAGGAGGAAGGAAGGAAGGAAGGAAGGAAGGAAGGAAGGAAGGAAGGAAGGAAGGAAGGAAGGAAGGAAGGTGATGGAGGATGATGACAATGGGGTCCTTGAAGTGCTCCAAACTTGCTTGTTGTCTTGCAGACGTTTCATGACCCAGCTAGATAACATCATCAGTGCCAGAAGGCAATGTGGTTTAAGAAGTGGAGGAGGAAGAGGGAAAAAAAGGAGGAAGCAAAAGAAAGGGGGAAGAAGGAAGGAGAAGGAATGAAAAGAGAGGATGAGGAGGACTGTGGAGTCCTTGATGCTTTCTGAGCTTTGGTTGTTTTCTTGGATACCTTTCATGACCCATCTAGGTAACATCATCAGTGTCTACCAGGCAGTAGGATTGGCTCTCTCTTTACTGTAAATACAAACAGCTTTCCTTTTCAGTGGGAATATTTTTGGTGGCTCCTTGATTAGACTGTTGTTTACTGTTGATTTGTTTATTTGTGTTGGTCATTTACTTCTTGATTATTGGTCTAGTGCATGGGTGTCCAAACTTGGCAACTTTAAGACTTGTGGACTTCAACTCCCAGAATTCCCCAGCCAGCAGCTGGCTGGGGAATTCTGGGAGTTGAAGTCCACAAGTCTTAAAGTTGCCAAGTTTGGACACCCCTGGTCTAGTGTAAATCTCCCATCATTTAGGTGTTGATTACTGGCGAGGAGGGACCCGGTTGCTCAGTGGCTAAGACATTGAGCTTGTCGATCAGAAAGGTCGGCAGTTTGGGAGTTCGAACCCCGAGCACTGCCTACAGGGCTGGATTTTCCTATAGGCTAACTAGGCTTCAGCCTAGGGCCTCAAGATCAAGAGGGGCCTTTTATTTTTATTTATCAGTGCCACATTTTTTATAAAGGTTAGTACCAATTACAACATTTCATTTAATATATTGATATATATCACAGTAATGATGTATTTTATTATCTCTCATGTAATTTACAAACTTAAACATGGGAGGTGAAAGGGCCCCATAAGTGGAATAGCCTAGGGCCTCTTTTCATCTAAATCCAGCCCTGGCTGCATAACGGAGTGAGCTCCCTTGTCCCAGCTTCTGCCAACCTAGCAGTTCGAAAGCACGTAAAACATGCAAGTAGAGAAATAGGAACCACCTTTGGAGGGAAGGAAACAGCGTTTCGTGCGCCTTCAGCATTGAGTCATGCTGGCCCCATGACCACGGAGACATCTTCGGACAGAGCTGGCTCTTCGGCTTTGAAACGGAGATGAGCACCGCCCCCTAGAGGCATGGAATGACTAGCACACACCTGCGAGGGAAACCTGTATCTTACTGGTGAGGAGATATTTAGGTCTATTTCTCTCCTTTTTGGCATCTTGATTATCTCTTTGCAACGGTGTGTCTATTTTTTGAATTGGCAGGCGGGGGAGCACGTCTTCCTTCCGTTTCCATGATCCTGGCGCGGTTCGGAAAAGAATAACTTTGCAAGACCGCAATTGAGGGATTCTGTTCTGTTCCAGTAACTGGAGCTTTTTCCCAGCCTGGAGAAGGGCTGACAAGACTCCGCCGGCTAGGAGCATCGGACAACTGACAGGCCGAACGGCGGAATCGTAACGCGGGATTCGCTTCCAAGCAGAAGCATCAAGACCTCATGAGCCTTTGATGGAAGGGTGACTCCCCCACGCTTGACGGATCATTGATCCCATCCGTGGCAATAAGGCAAACATACTGTTATGGTGCGTGTGCCTGCATATTAACTCGGGGCAACTGAATGGGTTGCGTTGCCCGCTGTAAGAGGCCTGAAATGCGTTATCGATCCCTGGAGGAGTTTAAAAAAAAAGAAGCGATTCAGGATGCTTACAAGGAGAATCTTTAAGGTGGAAAAAAAAGAAAAGTTTAATCAAAGTTTGCAGGAATGGTTTAAAAAGGGAGACACACCAGTGGGGGTGGATGGGATTTGAACAACAGCCCAAGGTTAAGTGGAAAAGTTGGGGAAGGGACACCTATCTATCTATCTATCTATCTATCTATCTATCTATCTATCTATCTATCTATCTATCTATCTATCTATCATCTATCTATCTACTTATCTATCTATCTATCGTCTGTCTGTCTGTCTATCTATCATCTATCTATCTATCTATCTATCTATCTATCTATCTATCTATCTATCTATCATCTATCTATCTATCTATCTATCTATCTATCTATCTATCTATCTATCTAAAGTTTTTTATTTTTTCATTTTCATAAGATAAAAATCACATGTATACTATTACATACCCAACATCGGATTGTATCATTAAATGTTTACATCAATTCGTCTTCCCATCAACTCCCCAAAACAATTATTGGCTCTTCTGCTCTCCATACACCATATTTGTACCCTTATCCATCACTTTCCTCTCCCTCTCTCCTCCCCCTTGGGGGAGGCACCCTTATGCCTGTGTGCAGCCTCTCACAATCTCACCACAATAGTGTTGCTGACAAATAGCATTAGCCCTTAGAGTTATACACCGCTTCAGAGTGCTTTTACAGCCCTTTCTAAGCAGTTTACAGAGTCAGCCTATTGCACCCCAACAATTTGGGTCCTCGTGTTGCCGACCTCGGAAGGACGGGAGGCTGAGTCAACCTTGATCCAGTCAGGATTGAACTGTTGGCAGTGGGCAGAATTTGCCTGCGATACTTCACTCTAACCACTGCACTACCACAGTACACAACTCCGATTTTTTCTGTGCTGTTGTAACTTCAGACATTGTACGCCTGTCTGTGTTGGGATATGTATGAGCCTGTTCCAAAACACACAGACAGACGTTCAAAGGTACTTGGCAATTTTGTCAACCGAGGGTCTGAATGGATAATTAAAACCACCATGAAATACTTAAAATATCTGTTTAATATGCACGCCCAACTGCTTACTAAAACTGCCATTTCTGGTACCTAACAGACTTGTGTTTCCAACAAACGAGCAAGGGAAAAAATAAATTCCAGTGAAAAGAATAGCATTTACAGGCTCCAAAAGGATTCAGCTGGCTGGCTTATCTGTCTGTCTGTCTACCTTTCCTTCCTTCCATCCATCCATCCAAGAATCAATCTGTCTGTCTGTCTGTCTGTCGTCTGTCTGTCTGTCTGTCTATCTATCTATCTATCTATCTATCTATCTATCTATCTATCTATCTATCTACCTACCTACCTACCTACCTACCTACCTACCATCTATCTATCTAGCTATCCATCCCTATCCATCCATCATCCATTGACCCACTACATCCATCCATCCTAGAATCTATCTATCTATCATCTATCTATCTATCTATCTATCTATCTATCTATCTATCTATCTATCTATCTATCATCTATCTATCTATCTATCTATCTATCTATCTATCTATCTATCTATCCCTATTCATCCATCATCCATTGACCCACTCCATCCATCCAAGAGTCAATCAATCAATCAATCTATCTATCCCTATCCATCCATCATCCATTGACCCACTCCATCCATCCATCCATCCATCCTAGAATCAATCAATCAATCAATCAATCAATCAATCAATCTGTCTATATATTTATCTTTACCGATCCAACATCCATTGACCCACTCCATCCATCCATCCATCCATCCATCCATCCATCCATCCATCCATCCATCCACCTATCTAATCTATATCTATCTATCCTTCCAGTCTCCAATGCTCCCCACAACAACAACCCTGTAAGGTTGGGCTGGGTTGAGTGAGAGGACTGGCCCAAAGTCCCCCCAGATGGCCTAAAGCGGGACTAGAACTCACCATATCCTGGTTTCTCGCCTGATGCCTTAAAACCACTAGGCCAGTCTGCCTCTCTAGCTGCCTGCCCCACCCTGCAACCCTGCCTCCCTTTTCGTGCCAAGCGAAAGGTGTGCTAAGAATCCTGCAGAACAGCTCTGGTTACGAGAGGGGAGGGGAGGGGAGAGGGGGGGGAAGGAAACAGATGCTTGCAGAGCTCATTAATCCCCCACAACGGAGACCCACAAGATTGACTGCAGCTTTTAGCCTCCCAGCCTGTTGCCAAAACGTAATTGAGCAAGGGGGCGACTTGCGCTAATGCAAATTCCCCGCAAACCATCTTCAGCCGTGAAAACCGGAGGCCTCTCAAGCTTTGAAGAGATGCTGGGAGCCAGGAGCATCTCTGGGCACGATCCCCCTGCCAGAGGGTGTGAGACCATCCAGAGGTTGAATGGAAGCAAGAAGGGCCCTTAATATAAAGCCTTGGTAAGGCCACACTTGGAATACGGCATCCAGTTTTGGTCGCCACGATGTAGAAAAGATGTGGAGACTCTAGAAAGAGTGCAGAGAAGAGCAACAAAGAGGATTAGGGGACTGGAGGCTAAAACACATGAAGAACAGTTGCAGGAACTGGGTATGTTTAGCTTAAGAGAAAGAAGGACTAGGGGAGACAGGATAGCAGTGTTCCAATATCTCAGGGGTTGCCACAAAGAAGAGGGAGTCAAACTATTCTCCAAAGCACCTGAGGGTAGAACAAGAAGCAATGGGTGGAAACTAATCAAGGAGAGAAGCAACTTAGAACTGAGGAGAAACTTCCTGACAGTTAGAACAATTAATCAGTGGAACAGAAATTGCCTCCAGAAGTTGTGAATGCCCCAACACTGGAAATCTTTAAGAAGATGTTGGATAATTATTCGTCTGAAATGCTATAGGATTTACTGCCTAAGCAGGGGGTTGGACTAGAAGATCTCCAATTTGGCAGTTCAAATCTCACCAGGCTCAAGCTTCACTCAGCCTTCTGTCCTTCCAAGGTCGGTGAAATGAGGACCCAGATTGTTGGGGACAAGAGGCTGACTCTGTAAACCATTTAGGGCTGCGGTATGTAAGTCTAAGTGCTCTTGCTAAATGCTAAGTAAGTAAGTAAGTAAGTAAGTAAGGAAGGAAGGAAGGAAGAGTAGTAGTGGCGCAGTGGTTAGAGTGCAGTACTGCAGGCTACTTCTGCTGCCTGCCGGCTGCCTGCAACTTGACAGTTCAGATCTCACCAGCTGAAGGTTGACTCAACCTTCCATCCTTCCAAAGTGGGTCAAATGAGGACCCAGATTGTTGGGGGCAAGAGGCTGACTCTGTAAACCGCTTAGCGGGGGCTGTGAAGCACTGCAAAGCGGTATATAAGTCTAAGGGCTATTTCCATTGCTATCTATCATTTATCTGTGGTGGCCCGGTGGTTAGAGAGCAATATTGCAGACAAACTCCACCCACTGTCAGCAGTTCGATCCTGGCCGGCTCAAGATTGACTCAGTGGGTCAAATGAGGACCCAGATTGTCGGGAGCGAAAGGCTGACTCTGTAAACTGCTTAGAGAGGGCTGTAAAAGTACTGCGAAGCGGTATATAAGTCTTAAGTGCTATTGCTATGTTCCACTGAAAATAAACGCTTGCTGTAAAAACAGGAAGAGAAAGATAATGTTGCAGGATAAATGTATGCTAATTTTCCGTATGTGTGTGCGCGCGCCGCGCAAAGAAACGGGTGGGGAATCGGCCTCTCTGCCTCTTTCAAGCATTTCCCCGAGATCGACGCGGAAGGACCGTCGCTGCAGACGGCAGCTTTTCCCGTCCTGATGAATCCGTTCCTTCAAGCCTTATTATTATTTTTTTCCCGGTCGAATGTTAACTATGTTGGCAGAAGCTCCCACATGGAACCAAAGTAGCCCGGAGCTCAAAACAGTTTGTTCAAATGTTAACCGTGCGCCGGCTTGTGGGAAATGAGTCTCGATGCCTCCCATGAGCTCTCTCAAGTCCTCCTAACAAAACCAAAAAACCCGAGGAAGCAGGCTCTATTCGGATGCAGAAATCGGCAGATGGGATGCTTGCTGGACATCTTCTGAAATCCATCTCCCCAGAGGTCCATCAAATAACAGGAGAATGGAATTGGAAGGGACTTCTTTCTTTCTTTCTTTCTTTCTTTCTTTCTTTCTTTCTTTCTTTCTTTCTTTCTTCTTTCTTTCTTTCTTTCCTTTCTCTCTCTCTCTCGCCCTCCCTCTTCTTTCTTTCTTTTAATGGAAGAAATCTTCCATTTTGGAATAATGAAATTTGTGCCTTGCTGGGATTGCCACAACGGGAGCATCATGTGAAGTATCTGAGAATAACAGAGCTGGAAGGGACCTCGGAGGTCTTCTAGTCCAACCCCCTGCTCAGGCAGGAAACCATATACTACCGTATTTCACACAAATGATTGTCCAATCTCTTGTGAAAACCTCCAGTGATGGAGCACTCACAGCTTCTGGAGGCAAGCAGTTCCACTGGTTAATTATTCTCATTCTCAGGAAATTTCTCCTTAATTCTAGGTTGCTTCCCTCCTTGATTAATTTCCATCCATTGCTCCTTCTCCTGGTGCTTTGGAAAATACACCCCTCTCTTCTTTGTGTCAACCCCTCAAATATTGGAAGACTGCTATCATGTCTCCCCTAGTCCTTCTTTTCATTAAACTAGACATACCCAGTTCCTGCAACCGTTCTTCATATGTTTTATCCTCCAGTCCCCTAATCCTCTTTGTTGCTCTTCTCTGCACTCTTTCTAGAGTCTCCACATCTTTTCTACATCGTGGCGACCAAAACTGGATGCAGTATTCCAAGTGTGGCCTTACCAAGGCCTTATAAAGTGGTATTAACCCTTCACATGATCTTGATTCTCTCCCTCTGTTGATGCAGCCTAGGACTGTGTTGGCTTTTTTGGCAGCTGCAACACAATGACAGACAGTTTAGTTTAGTTTACTTAACTTTATTGTCATTGCACATGGTACAACAAAATTAAGTGCCGTCTTCAGTGTACATTATAACTATAAAAATAAAAACGCAAACATACGTCCTTTACTTTCTATATAATTGAAATTGACCACCCAATATTGCACTATACTGTAGAATTCCATATAGTTACTGCCCTGGGATAGAAGCTGTTTTTCAGCCTATTTGTCCTTGCTTTTTATTATCCTGTACCGTCTGCCAGATGGTAATAGTTCAAAAAAAAAGTGCCCAGGATGGGATGGATCTTTGAGAATGTTTTGAACTTTCTTAAGGCAGCGGGAGCTATAACGCTCTTCCAAAGAGGGGAGGGGGCAACCCATGATCCTCTGGGCAATGATGTTGACCCTCTGGAGCAGACAGAAAGATGAGCGAGACAGGAACGACACAAGCCCTGTCCGTCAATATGGTGACTTCAGGTTGCCTTGTGAAGCCGATTGATTTCAGCCAACGATTCCTTTACGCAACATGTCAATCAATGCTCTGAGCTCATTCTCCCAAGGTATGTTGACGTTCACCAGGTTAGATGCCTTCAGAAGGGAATTAAGCAAATGGGCGATTAATATTTTAGTGGACATTAGTCACGGAAGGGCGGGGGGCGGTAACTGTTCATTTCCTCATACCGTACCATCCTCTGATCTTTCCCAGACTTCTGGACTGGCTCGCCAAGGTCCTCCGTTGGGGTCAGCGGCCAAAGAGCCGGTAGGTCCATCAACGGCTCACTCAAGTCCGTTTGGCTTGAAATGAAATTACTAACATCATCGACATTAAATGGAGCCTGCCTCAGATGCTGAAATACAT
>NC_138553.1:3558782-3773782 GCF_964273705.1 Natrix helvetica | reverse complement strand
GATGGAGAAGGAAGGGAGGGAGGAAGGAAGGGAGGGAGGAAGGGAATAACAGAATTGGAAGGGACCTTAGAGGTCTTCTAGTCCGACCCCTTGCTCAGGCAGGAAACCCTACACCATTTCAGACAAATGGCTATCCAATCTCTTCTTAAAACCTCCAGTGATGGAGAGGGAAGGGATGGAGGGATGGAGGGAGGAAGGAAAAAGAATAACAGAATAACAGAGTTGGAGCTTCCCTCCCTGATTAGTTTCCATCCGTTACTTCTTGTCCTGCCTTCGGGTGCTGTGGAGAATAGGTGGACCCTCCTCTTTTTTTTGGCAGCCCATCAAATATTGGAAGACGGCTCTGATGTTCCCCCTAGTCCTTCCTTAAAGGAGACCTGCCCAGTTCCTGCAACCGCTCTGCCTATGTTTTGGCCTCCAGTGCCCTGATCAACTTTCTTGCAAAGACCATGTCTGGGGGAAGCGATCAGATGGCAGATAAATCCCAGAGAGTTGGGCCATCTGCTTTCTTTCTCTACTTCTTCAAAGGGGGAAAGGAACCACAAAAACTGACAGTCCCTCCTGGGTTTGAGAAGGGCCAAATGAAGAACCCAGTTGAGAGTTGACTCATGGAGAAGTCCAACCATCACGATATCCATCTTTCGATTTCTATTCATCGCCCAAGGACCACCGTTCAAATCCAAATCCTATTTGGGGAGATGCCCTTGGAGAACCCCCAGGACGCACATCTGGGGAAGGTCCCAAATGCTCAAGAGTGATTTATTCACACCAAAGCATATGTCTGTCGTCTGCTGCCCAAAGCTTTGTGGAGTTGTGAGGAGCATGGGAATTCTAAGTGTACTTTGACGTGTGTTGGTGCTCTCTGAGCTGGGTGGTTTTCTGGCAGACGTTTCGTGACCCAACTAGGGATCATCATCAGTGCTAGAAGGGAGGGGGTTATGGAGAGGAGGAGGAGAAGGAAGGAGGAGGAAGAGGAGGTCTGTGGAGTCTTTGGTGCTCTCTGAGCTTGGTTATTTTCTTACAGACATTTTATGACCCAACTAGGGAACATCATCAGTGTTAGAAGGGAGTGGGGTTTGCAAGGAGGACCACGACAACTACAATGACTATGGAGTCCTTGGTGCTCTTTGACCTTTGTAGTTTTCTTGCAGACATTTCATAACCCAACTAGGGAACATCATCAGTGTTAGAAGGGAGTGGGGGCTTGTGGTGAGGGAGGAGGAAGAGGAAGAAGAAGGAGAAGACGACGACTGTGGGGGTCCTTGGTGCTTAGATGTTTCCTAACTCAACTACATAACAGCACCAACGCTAGAAGGGAATGAGGGTTTATGGTGAGGGAGGAGGAGGAGGAGGAGGAGGAGGAGGAGGAGGAGAAAGACTGTGGGGTCCTTGGTGCTCTCTGACCTTGGTGGTTTTCTTGCAGATGTTTCATGACCCAACTAGATAACATTATCAGTGCTAGTGGGGTTTGTGGAGTGGAGAAGGAAGAGGGGAGGAGGAGAAAGACTGTGAGGTCCTTGGGGCTCTCTGACCTTGGTGGTTTTCTTGTGGACGTTTCCTGACCCAACTAAGTAACATCATCAGTGCTAGAAGGAGATGGGATTTACTCTCAATTTATGTAACTACTAGTGGCTTGCTCTGTCAGTGCTGGTAGTGGTAAACAACTGGTGTTAAATCAAGGACTCACTGTAAACACTCATGTTGATTTCAAAGTTTGAAATACACAATGATTTCGTTCCCACCTTACGACCGGCTGCAAAATCGTTGCTCCTAGTTGAAAGGGGAAGACACTACGAATTTGCAAAGAATCCTGAACGGAGACTCAAGGATTTTGCTACCCAGCCTGTTGCAACGTTTCGCCCAGGAGGGAACGGTTTTCTTTTCCTTCTTTTTTTTTTTTTTTTGTCTGAACGGTCACTGTGTTAAAAAAATTGGAATATTATCTTGTTTAATGTTTTGTTGGCCTTCGGGGTGCGATTTGCATATTGCTAGATCTGACATTTTCGATAGCATTTGGTTGCCTGCCATTTTCGTGCCGCTTTGCAGATTTTTCCCCCCACTTCGTACAAGCGAGGGTCACCTCCAGGCAGAGACCCTTCCGAAATAATCTATCCTGCAGCTTTTTGGAAGGTGCATGGAGCTCCTTAAAATATCTCATTAATTCCTTGCTAGTAGAAACACACAAGGCTCTGGATATTTATTATCATATTTTTATCCCCCTCTTTATTGCTTTATAAGCAATTCAAGGTGGTCAACATCCAGAATACTCTTTGGCCTCTTATTATTCCCAGAACAAGGGACGCGGTGGCTCAGTGGCTGAGACGCTGAGCTTATCAATCAGAAAGGTCGGTAGTTTGGTGGTTCGAATCCCTAGTGTCGCGTAATGGAGTGAGCTCCCGTGACTTGTCCCAGCTTCTGTCAACCTAACAGTTCAAAAGCACATAAAATGCAAGTAGAAAAATAGGAACCACCTTTGGTGGGAAGGGAACAGCGTTCCGTGTGCCTTCAGCATTGAGTCAAGCCGGCCACATGACCACGGAGACGTCTTCGGACAGCGCTGGCTCTTCGGCTTTGAAACGGAGATGAGCACCGCCCCCTAGAGTCAGGAACGACTAGCACAGATGTGCGGGGCAACTTTTACTTTTACCTATCCCTGGAGCAACAACTCTGTGAAGTGAGTTGGGATGAGAGAGAGTAACTGCCACAAAGTCACCCACCTGTCTTTCAACCGAGGCAGGCACTAGAACTCACCGTCTCCTGGTTTCTAGATGAGCACCGTAATTACAAGGCCAAATTGCTCTCAAATCCTGCATTCATACTATAGCCACTGTAACCTTGCCCAAATCAGGACTCACCATCTCCTGGTGATTGGCCCAAAGTCACCCAGCTGAACTTCAAGTCTAAGGAGTGACTAGAATTCATAGTCTCCTGATGCCTGGCCTAAAGTCACCCAGTCAGTTTTCATGGCGAAGGCAGGACTAAAACTCACCGTCTCCAGGTGATTGGATCAAAGTCACCCAGTCGGGTTTTATGCCTAAGGTGGAAGTAGAACTCACCGTCTCCTGATGATTGGTTCAAAATTACTCAGCTTTCATGCTTAAGGCGGAACTACAACTCACCGTCTCCTGGTGATCAGCCCAAAGTCGCCCAGCCAGTTTTCATGCCTAAGGCAGGACTAGAACTCAGAGTCTCCTAGTTTCTAGGCGAGCACCTTAACCACTAGGCAGGGTGTCAGCAACCCACAGCTCCGGAGCTGCATACGGCTCTTTCGGCCCTCTGCTGTGGCTCCCTGTTGGCTGAATCCACCACTGGCTGGCCCCGCCCCTCGCCCTCCCCTTCCAGTTACTCCTAACCTGGCTTGAGAGAGATGAGAGAGAGAGACAGACAGAGATGAGAGGGGGAGGGAAAAGAGACAGAGAGACAGACAGAAAGACACACACAAACACACACACACACACAGAGAAATACCCGTTTCCCACAGAAAACACCGGGACCCACAAAACCTGTGTAGGGATGGCTGATGGGGCGAGTCCTGTGACTGGGTGGGAGTGAGTGATGTCGAGTTGGCCACACCCACCCAGTGTTTTCTTTTCGGTGGGAAACAGGTCCAAACAGCTCTTTGAGTGTGTAAGGTTGCCGACCCCTGGCCTAAGCCAAACTATCCCTCATGTCTTGACTTCACACCGCATATCGCCTGCAGATTTCCATAAGAACATCGTAACCCGATCCCTGTAAAAGCGAGGCAGCTGTGTGAACCTCCGCCTTGATAAGCTGACACGGAAAGCGGAAAAAACTTACTGGAAATTCCCGGCATATTTGCCCTTATTAAGCGTTGCTTGCTTTGCAACAATGCCTCAATTAGCTCGATTAATCTCAGGAGGAGCCAATGTCGCGACGAGACAACGTGCGATCTCAATGCTCTGAGATTGCCGCCGATACTTTTGCCACTGGGTGGTCCAAACGATATGATGCAGGATATAGTCAAATAAAGGAGGGATAATGATAATAACGTATACAGGTACAACATAAGGAAATTGTAAACAGTGATTTGGAAAGGAGGATTAGAAAACTTTGTTATTAAATATTATGGATGTTTAGCTAAAATAGGACATAAGGATTCAGTGTTATTGGAGGCTTTCAAAATAGTAAATGAAATGCCAGTATGTGGTTATGTATTAAATCTTGGTATATTTTATGATGAAGGACGTTTAAACAATTATAATCAAACGAAAATGGAGGTATGATGATGGTAACATGTATAAATATCTGAGTTAAAATACCTGAGTTAATATGAATTATGTTTGTTGACTGTGGAAGAGATGCACGAAAGCCTTTTTGTAACCCACTGATACACTTTCTACAGTAGGTAAAGAAGGATGTGTTGTGTTTGTTTCGAAAATTAAAAATAAAAAAAAATTATTATAAAAAACAAAATTAGCTCGATTAATCTCGCACTCCCAATTTGAGATCGTGCTGACAGGCAACACGTTGTTTTATGCGTTCAACGGAATGATAAATTTAGCAGCTCAACCTTATTTAATTCCTCTTTTTTTTTTTTACAGGCAATTAAGCAAGCTGTTTGTAAGGTATCGTGGCTAGAAACGTTGCCTCCTATCCTCATGTTCCATTAAGCCCAACCCGAGACATCAGAAGCGTTATCAATGGTGTTTTCCTTTAATCTCAGAGTGATTTTGCATGGCAAACTGCACTCAAAAAGAAAATCTGTTTAATTGAAATGCATCTAAGAATGCTGAAATTCCAAAAGGACAACTTTAAAAAAAATATCGATGACCTTTAATTCCACACCAATAATTGGAAGCCTGTTCCCAATGGACATTTTTAGAGGATCTTAGAAAAATCATACCTCGCATTTAGTCTTAAATTAACCATATCATAATACAGGTGACTACATGGCTGAACTTGTAGATCAGAAAGGCCCGCAGTTCGGCGGTTCGAATCCCTAGCGCCGCATAATGGAGTGAGCTCCCGTGACTTGTCCCAGCTTCTGCCAACCTAGCAGTTCAAAACCATGTAAAAATGCAAGGAGAAAAATAGGGGACCCCATTGGTGGGAAGGTAACAGCGTTCCATGCACCACTGGCGTTGAGTCATGCTGGCCACATGACCACAGAGACGTCTTCGGACAGCGCTGGCTCTTTGGCTTTGAAATGGAGATGAGCACCGCCCCCTAGAGTCGGGAACAGCTAACACATATGTGCGAGGGGAACCTTTACCTTTTTAATACAGGTAGTCCTCGAAAATTGAGCCCATAATTTCCATTCCTAAGCAAGATAGCTGTTAAAGTGAATTTTGGCCCGTTTTATGTCCTTTCCTGCCACATCTGTGTCAAAATTTCTATCACTAAGCAGAATAATTGTTCAGTGAACTTTGGCTCATTTTACGACCGTTCTTGCCACAGCTGTTAAAAGAATCACTGCAGTTGTTAAGTTAGTAACCCCTGTTATTAACCCGGTTGTTAAGTGAATCCGGCTTCCCCCTTGAGTTGGCTTGTCATAAGGTCGCAAAAGGGGGAATCCCATGACCCCAGGGCACTGCGACCGTCATAAATGTGAGTCAGTTGTCAGGCATGTGCCCCTGGGGAGGCTTCAACGGTCGTAAGTGTGAAACACGGTCGTAAGTCACTTTTGGGGGGGGGGCTGTTGTAACTTTGAATGGCCACTAAGTGAACTCTTTTAGCTTGCACTTTTAAAGACACCGTTTTACAGCATTCATTCCAATTTTAATCGTCGAATTAAGAATTGGGAACGGATTTCCGTAAAAGTTCCCTTGGCCAGGTTCTTGGACGCTGATTTTCACGGGGTCCCTGACTTACGGCCGTCTGTTCACCGACCTGTCAAAGTTGCAAAGCCGCTGAAAAAAAGCGACTTACGACCTTATCCCCATGGTCACATGATCAAACTTTTGGACACCCGGCAACTGGCCTGCCTTTATGACCAAAGGATGCCGTCTACAAGATGACGGAGGAAAATGGTTTCTGGGAAGAATTAGTCTCAGCCGATCGACCGGGATCGAAGGGTCAAAGCGACATTGTTTCCGCAATTACAGGATTCTTCATTTAGACCCCTGGGGAGTCATAGAAGAGAACTTTTACCTCCCCTGCCCCATTAAGGGCAAATTACAATGGCTCATTTAAAATCCCCCCTCCCCCAAACTCTTGATGAGGATGGGGGAAACTTTCGGCTCTGA
This sequence comes from Natrix helvetica, assembly GCF_964273705.1. Lineage (NCBI taxonomy): Eukaryota > Metazoa > Chordata > Lepidosauria > Squamata > Natricidae > Natrix > Natrix helvetica. The sequence continues at coordinate 3,767,576 of NC_138553.1, read as the reverse complement.
AATCCAATGAGGACAGCAGCAGGGTTTTCAAAACAGCAATAGCACTTATACTTATATACCGCTTCATAGGGCTTTTACAGCCCTCTCTAAGCGGTTTACAGAGTCAGCCTCTCTTGCCCCCAACCATCTGGGTCCTCATTTTACCCACCTCGGAAGGATGGAAGGCTGAGTCAACCTTGAACCAGTCAGGATCAAACTCCTGACATTCGGCAGAGTTAGTCTTCCCGCTTTTAGTGCGAGTGTTTATTTTCAGTGGAACGTAGCAATAGCACTTAGACTTATATACCGCTTCACGGTGCTTTTACAGCCCTCTCTAAGTGGTTTACAGAGAGAGCCTCTTGCCCCCAACAATCTGGGTCCTCATTTTACCCACCTCGGAAGGATGGAAGGATGAGTCAACCTTGAGCCTGGTGAGATTCGAACTGCTAAATTGCAGGCAGCCGGCAGGCAGCAGAAGTGGCCTGAATTATTGAACTCTGACCACTGCACCACTACTGCTCTTCCTTCCTTCCTTCCTTCCTTCCTTCCTTCCTTCCTTCCTTCCTTCCCATTTAGCAATAGCACTTAAGACTTCACAGTGCTTTTACAGCCCACTCTAAGCAGTTTACTGAGTCAGCCTTTTGCCCCCAACAATCTGGGCCCTCGTTTTACCCACCTTGGAAGGATGGAAGGCTGAGTCAACCTTGAGCCTGGTGAGATTCGAACTGCCAAATTGCAGGCAGCCGGCAGGCAGCAGAAGCAACCTGCAGTATTGCACGCTAACTACAGCACCACTGCAGCTCTCATAATGGATAAAGTTTTCTCTAAAAAAAAAGGTCTTACTTGAATCGGGATTTGACCTCGTTGACAGCTTTCTCATATTGTTCGGTGGTGACTTTGTAGAATTGGGCGCTCTGTGGGAAAAGGAGGAATAAATTAAGTATAAAGAGCAAATGAGAACTAGCAATGACCTTTATTGAGTCAGTATGTTCAACTTTAAGAGATATTGGTACTTATCAATGCTTGCCCATTCAAGCACGGCCACACGAACTACTCATTAATGCTTTTCTAATTATTTTTGCATTTATTATATTTTTATTAATCCAAACTTAACTTACTTTACAACTCAATGTAGCAAACATTCCTAATATTCTTTCTATTTTCACCTGAAAGAGAGGGAATGGCCCAAAGTCATCCAGCCGGCTTTCATGCCTAAGGCAGGACTAGAATTCACTGTCTCTTGGTGATTGGCCCAAAGTCACCCAGCCAGCTTTCATGCCTAAGGCAGGACTAGAACTCTCGCTCTCCTGGTGATTGGCCCAAAGTCACTCAACCGGCATTCCTGCCTAAGGCAGGACTACAACTCACAGACTCCTGGTTTCTTGGCCAGCACTTTAACCACTACCAAAAACTGTCTCTTTAATTAGTTCCAATGACTTGACCAGAAAACGCACCCATTCCACCTTCTTTTCAATTCAGCTGCTCACTTCCCCCCTTCAGCTTGGCTTTCCTCTTGGTACCTTTTTCATTGGGGGCCCTCTTCCTTTTGCTGGGTTTTCTCTTCTCCCGGGCTTTTCCATCATCAGCCCCAGGCCTTCCCTCTGGCCCTGACGCTTGTGACCCTCAAGGACTAGCTGCTCTCCAAGTTCAGTTAAGTTTCCCAACTGAACCTTTGTGACATCACAAAGACGCCAAGTCTTGCCAACCGCAAACACACAGAGAGCAGCAGAGGCAAGCTGTGTAAGTTGGCCAAGCCACTACTGTGAGTAAAACCAGCCTTTTGTGGCACCTTATATTGATTTGGTTCTACAGGTAGTCCTCGACTTACAACAGTTCTGCTCCGAATTACAACAGCATTGAAAAAGGTCAATCAATCAACCCATTAGAATAGAGCTGGAAGGGACCTTGGAGGTCTTCTGGTCCAACCCCCTGCTCAAGCAGGAGACCCTATCCCATTTCAGACAGATGGCTGTCCAGTCTTTTCTTAAAAACCTCCAGGGATGTTCCACAACTTCTGGTGGCAAGCAGTTCCACTGGTTAATTCTCCTCTCTGTTAGGAAGTTTCTCCCTAATACCAGGTTGCTTCTCTCCTTGATGAGTTTCCATCCATTGCTTCTTGTCCTGCCTTCAGGTGCTTTGGAAAACAAGTTGACCCCCTCCTCTTTGGGGCAGCCCCTCAAATCCTGGAAGGCTGCTATCACGTTCCTCCTAGTCCTTTGTTTCTTCATATATTTTAATCTCCAGGCCTTTGATCATCTTAGTTGCTCTTCTCTGCATTTTTTCCAAAGTCTCAACATCTTTTTTCTAACAGGTTGACCAAAACTGGACGCCGTATTCCAGGTGTGGCCGTACTAAGGCTTACTAATGCTTCACCTGATTTTGATTCTATGCCTCTTGTTTATACAACCAAGGATCGTATTAGAGTTTTCGGCAGACTAGACATACCCAGTTCCTGCAACCGTTCTTCATATGTTTTAGTCTCCAGTCCCCTAATCCTCTTTGTTGCTCTTCTCTGCACTCTTTCTAGGGTCTCCACATCTTTTCTACATCGTGGAGACCAAAACTGGATGCAAATATTCCAAGTGTGGCCTTACCAAGGCCTTATAAAGTGGTATTAACCCTTCAGCTGATCTTGATTCTCTCCCTCTGTTGATGCAGCCTAGAAATGTGTTGGCCTTTTTGGCAGCTGCTGCACACGGCTGGCTCCTATTTAAATGGTTGTCCACTAGAACTCCAAGTTCCCTCCCACAGTTACTACTATTGAGCACGGTACCACCTATACTGTACCTGTGCATAACTTATGATCATTTTACACACTTCCAACCTGTGAAGCATTCTTAGGACCGTGCAACCAGAATTCAGATGTTTGGGCAACTGCTTCATAGTTATGACTTACTTTGTCCCGGGGTTACATGATCCCCCTTTCACGACTTTTCGACAAGTGAAATCGATGGGGGAAGCCAGATTCACTTAACAACCGGTTTACTAACTTATCAACTGCAATGATTTGCTTTAAGAGCCGCGGCAAGAAAGGCCGTAAAGCGGGGCCAAGCTCAACGTCTCCCTTAACAACAGACAGTGTACATCTACAGTCATTTCGTGACCGTTCAAGACTACAATGGCACCGGAAAAAGCGACTTATGACCGGTTTTCACCCTTATGACTGTTGTAGCAAACTTGGGAACTGGCTCGTATTTATGACGGTCGCAGCATCTTGGGGGGAGTCACGTGATCCCCCTTACACGACCTTCCGATAAGTAAAGTCAACGGGGAAGCCAGATTCACTTAACAACAGTGTGGCTCATTTAACAACCGCAGTGATTGATTTCCCAACTGCGGCAAGAAAAGTCGTAAAACGGGGGCAGAATTCACTTAACATGCATCTCGCTTAATAACCGAAAACACTGGGCTCCACTGTGGCCGTACGTTGAGGACAACCTGCACTTAGAGATGCTCAGTGAGATCTCAAAGACAAAAATGCCACTTGGGGGGGAAAAAAAAGATAACAGGACAAATATTTGATTATCTGACTCTTAATTATCGCGGCCTGAGCCTACGCTCTCCGGGACCGCTCTGATATTCGCCAGGGATCTGGCACAAATCGTTGTAAAAAACATTACACCGAGGAGGCGAAGGATGCTGCACAATTGTGTTTCGGGCAGGCCTCGTGTCTTTTACCCCAATTATAATAAATTGTGGAACTGATGCGAGAGTTAAAAGGCTGCACGGAGACTAAACGGAACAAGACGGTCCCTCCTTGGCCCCTTAACGATCCATCTGGCTCTGACATCCACTTTCAAGGTTCTGACCACCATCTTTAAAGCGCTCCATGGCATAGGGCCTAGTTACCTGCGGGATCGCATCCTCCCACACACATCCCTGCGGCCAATTCGCTCTCACAGGGAGGGGCTTCTCCTGGTGCCGTCCACCAGGCAATGCCAACGGGCGACACCAAGGAGTAGGGCCTTCTCTGTGATGGGCCCAACCCTCTGGAATGACCTCCCCCCCGACATTAGAACCACCACTGACTTCCGCTCCTTCCGGCAGAAACTGAAGACTCACCTGTTCCGACTGGCTGGCCTGGCATAATTCTTAACGTCTACCTCCTGGCATATATATTTCCTACTGGTTTTTTAGGGGACTTAATTTTATAGGACACTGGGGTTTTAAATTTTGTATATTTTAAATTATTTATTTATAGCAATTACAGTTCTGTCTATTTTATCCTCCTCTTATTTATGTATTTATCCATCTAATAATTTTAATTGTTATTATGTATGATGTTTTTGATATGGACTGTACACCGCCCCGAGTCCCTTTTGGGAGAGGGGGCGGTCTAGAAGTGCCAATTAAAAAAAATTAAATTAAAATTAAATTTCGCGGGGTGAGTTTATTTTTTTCATAAATCGCTGCTGGGCGGTCAAAAGAAAATGGAGAATGAAAATCTTGTTTAAGTTGCTGTCACACAATCACAACACAACACAACACACACACACAAACACACACACCGCCTTCTGGATTTAGCCATGGGGTTCATCCTAGGACAGGGGTGTCCAAACTTGGGAACTTTAAGACTTGTGGACTTCAACTCCCAGAATTCCCCAGCCAGCTGGCTGGGGAATTCTGGGAGTTGAAGTCCACAAGTCTTAAAGTTCCCAAGTTTGGACACCCCTGTCCTAGGACAATTGCACCCAGATGGCTCCAAGGCCTGTAAAAATCGATGGGGATGTGATTAGAGGCAGGCGGACGGAGGGGGGGGAGATGGAGGGGTCCCCCGTTTGAGAGAGATGATGAACCGTGGTCCCCCTCCCCCCTGCCCTCCGTTCGGATGCGAAGGCGGCCCCGTCCGCTCAAAGGGGGAGCGATTCGTCTCTCTTCGGCCTGATCAATAGAGGTGAACAGAGCAGTTGTAAAGATTGATGGTAATTTTTTTAATCATTTGAAAGGCATGGAGGCAGGTCTTTGCATACCATCTGGGTTCTTTTCTCTCTCTCTTTTTCCTTCCTCTTTCTTTCTTTCCTTCTTACCTTCTCTCTCCATCCCTTCCTCCTTTGGTTTCCTTTCTCATTCTCCCTCCATTTCCCTCCCTTCCTCTCTCTCTTACCATCTCTCCCACTCCTTTCCTTTCCCTTCTCTTTCTTTCCTTTCTCTCTCTCCCTCACTCCCTCTTCTTTCATTTTCCTCCCTTCCTCTTTCTTTCTTTCTTTCTTTCTTTCTTTCTTTCCCTTCTTCATCTTTCCCTCCCTCCATTCCTTTCCTCTTTCTCTCCTTCCCTCCCTCCCTCCCTCTTCTTTCCTTTCCCCTTTCCTTTTACTTCACTTCCATTCCTTTCCTTTCTTTCCCTCTCTCTTCTTTCCTTTCCCTCCCTTTCTTTCTTATTCTTCCTTTCTTCATCTTTCCCTCCCTCTTTCTCTCCTTCCCTCTAGCCCTCCCTCCTTTCCTTCCTCTTTCTCTCCCTTTCCTTTCACTTCCATTCCTTTCTCTTTCCCTCTCTCCTCTTCTTTCCTTCCCTTTTCTTTCTTCATCTTTCCCTCCCTTCCTCCCTTCCCCTTTCTCTCCTTCCCTCTATCACTCCCTCCTTTTCTCTCTCTTTCCCTCCCTCTCTTGCCTTCCGTTCCTTTCTCCTTTCTTTTCACTCCCATTCCATTCCTTTCCTTTCTCTCATTCCCTCTCTCTTCTTTCCTTCCCCTCCCTCCCTCTCTTTCCTTCTCTTTCCTTTTCTCTGTCTTCCTCCCTCTTTCCTTTCCTTCCTTTCATCCATCCATCCTTCCTTCCACCATTTCAACAATACGCTGCTACACATATTGAACATCCTTTTATCATGGTTTGTTTGTTTATTTATTTATACTTCACATTTCTTAATCACCAATTCACCCTCCGATTTAGATTCAGCTTAGTTAAATGGCAAGGTTTTTTTTACTTGGAATTCTACTTACGTGTGCATCTGGGCATACTTTCTCAATGGATTATATTTGGCTTCCCCCCCCCCCACCAAACCACCCCTGCTCGCCTTTAAAGAAGAAACCTAGAACTATATAAATGTTGGATAGAAACATCCTTTTTACTTTAATAGGGCTGGCTGTTAAAAATTACATTAACGTCCAGTCTTCTAATATATTGGCAGGGGAAAAAAACACGGCTCTTTCCTCCTCAGCTGCTTAATTGAATCTCTCCCTTAATAAGGCAATAAATTACGGTGTATGCTAGTTTCAGGTTGAAAAATACCTGCTCGGGAAAATGACAGCGATACCTTATCCTGTATCAGTGCAGTAGAAAAAAAAATATCCTTCAAGTTTCCTAGAGCAGGGTAGGAACTGGAGGTTAAGTTCTAAATAGAGAGAAAATTGTAAGGCATTCTCATCCTCTTTTTGTCGCTATACTGCACACACTGAAAACACATGCTGAGTTGAAAGCTAGTTTTGAAATCTCCCAAATTTTAGCCCTGGTTTGTGAGTTGGATGGGGCAAATAACCTTAACAATATCTTACCTCTCTACCTGCCTCCCTACGTATCTATCATCTATCTATGGCGATTATATCATGGTTATATCCTAATTGATTATCTCCTATGTAGTACTGTCCACGTATCTTTTAGATAGATAGATAGATAGATAGATAGATAGATAGATAGATAGATGATAGATAGATAGATAGATAGATGATAGATAGATAGATAGATAGATAGATAGATAGATAGATATGGATGGATATACATATGGAGAGAGAGAGAGAGAGAGAGAGAGAGAGATGGATAGATAGACAGACGGACGGGGGTAATAGATAGATAGATGATAGATAGATAGATAGATAGATAGATAGATAGATAGATAGATAGATAGATAGATGATAGATAGATATGGATGGATGAATGAATGGATGAAGAGAGAGAGATGGATAGATAGACAGATATAGATAGACAGACAGACAGACGGATAATAGATTGATTGATTAGGATGGATGGATGGATGGATACATATATGCATATACATACATATATAGAGGGGGGGATGGATTCATGGATGGATAGATGGACAGACGGATAATAGACAGACAGATATACAAACACCCATATATACTGACACTTTATTTAAACTAAATTTGTGATGGCATGACCTTTGTAGATGCTGTAAGCTAAATAAACAAATAAAATTCACTTAACAATTGTGGCAAGAAAGATCATAAGTTGGGGCAGGACTCATTTAAAAGCTGTCCTGCTTAACAACAGAAATTTTGGGCTCAATTGTGGTCATACATTAAGAATGAATTGTACCTCCCCCATTTTCACTTGGACGGTGTTTTTTCTTCCACCACTACTGCGTCTATGTGGACCATAAATCTGATGAATAAATAAATACGATACGATACAATGCAATTATCCATAAGTGATTTTCTCCGAGCTGACAAGGCGCATATGGAAGAGTGTTCAAAGTTAAAAGAGCTCTTAGCTCAGTTCTGAGATCGAGGAATCTCCTGGAAGATCAAACTCCTGAAAGGTCTAAATCTATTTCCGAACCCAGCAGCTGTATTTCTTTTACAGGACGAGAAAACGAGCAGAGCTGAGCCAAGCATTAATGTGTTTCAAAGCGATTACAGCATTGGCTAAAAAGCCCTTCCCTTCAATAATTCAGAATTAAATGGCCCCCAACGTCAAGATTACAGGATGGACGCTATCCATCCCATCCGACATGTAAATCAAAATAAGGGAGGCAGGAAAACCTCGGAGCCTTTTCCCATTATTTTAATGGAGAATTGGAATCAACGTATTTTCCAAAGCACCAGAGGGTGGGGCAAGAAGCAACAGACGGAAACTCATCAAGGAGAGAAGCAACCAAGAACTAAGGAATTTCCTGAACTAATAATCCGTGGAATGGCTTAATTCTAGAAGTTGTGGGTGCTCCATCACTGGAGGCTTTTAAGAAGAGATTGGACAAAAATTTCTCTGAAATGGTATAGGGCCTCCTGCCTGAGCATGGGGTTGGACTAGAGGACCTCCCAGGTCCCTTCCAACTCCAAATAACATTTTCCATAGCACCTGAAGGCAGCGCAAGGGACAATGGATGGAAACTGATCAAGGAGAGAAGCAACCTAAGGAGAAATTTCCCGACAGGGAGAAGAACTAACCAGTGGAACTGCTTGCCTCCAGAATTTGTCGCTGCTGCAACAATGGACTTTTTCTACACGAAACCGCACAGCCATTTGCCTTAAGTGATATAGAGTTTCCTGCCTGAGCAGGGGGCTGGATTTGAAGACCTCCAAGGTCCCTTCCATCTCTGTTATTCTGCTATTTTTATAAGCCAGCTTTACTCTCCGAGGGTCAAAGCGCTTTTAGAGTTTTAGAATAGAATAGAAAATAGAATGGAATAGAAAATAGAATAAAGAAGAGAATAGAATAGAGAATAGAATAGAAACTAGAGTAGAATATAAAAGAAACTAGAATAGAATAGAAACTAGAATAGAATAAAATAACAGAGTTGGAAGTGACCTTGGATGTCTTTTAGTCTAACCCCGCTTAGGCAGGAAACCAGTGGTGAAATTCAATTTTTTTTTACTCCCGGTTCTTTGGGCGTGACTTGGTGGGCATGGCAGGGGAAGGATATTGCAAAATCTCCATTCCCACCCCACGCTGGGGCCAGCCACAGGTTGCATTTGCCGGTTCTCCAAACTATTCAAAATTTCATGTTCTACAGGTTCTCCAGAACTTGTCAGAACCTGCTGAATTTCACCCCTGCAGGAAACCCTATACCATTCACAACTTCTGGAGGCAAGTTGTTCCACTGGCTAATTGTTCTCACTGTCAGGAAATTTATCCTTAGCTCCAGGTTGCTTCTCTCCTTGGTTAGTTTCCATCCATTACTACTTGTCCTGCCTTCAGGTGCTTTGAAGAATAGGTTAAAATAAACGTATTTTAAGCCCAACTAAAGCCTGACCGTTCCCATTCCCATAAGTCTAACCCAGGGCTCGGCCATCTTAAACACTCAAAGAGCCACAAAGGTCCTAACTGGAAGCCCCCCCCCAATTCAATTCTGGAGCCGACCAGAAGTCCGGTTCCCCCACCATAGAATCTCTTCCTAGCGTGGCATTCTTTTTCCTCTTCCGACCGGAAGTCCAGTTCCCCCACCATAGAGTCTCCTCCTAGCGTGGCATCCTTTTTCCTCTGCTGACCGGAAGTCCGGTTCCCCCACCATAGAGTCTCCTCCTAGCGGGGCGTCCTTTTTCCTCTGCCGACCGGAAGTCCAGTCCCCCCCCCCCCCCCCCACCATAGAGTCTCCTCCTAGCGCGGCGTGCTTTTTCCTCCACCTGTCCTAACCGAAAGCCCTATCAATTGTGGAGCTGACCGGCGACAGGGAACCGCAGCAGAGGGATGGAAGAGCCGCCTGCGGCTCCAGAGCCACATGCAGCTCTTGCCAACCCCTGATCTAAGGGGTAGGTCTGTTTATCCCTCTCGTAAGATACGCCTGCTTCATTTCGCCGTTATAGAATTCACTGCCTGGCTAATATCTGGAGGTGCTCAAGAAAATGAAAATATTTCATCAAAGGAGATGCCCGATTTCCGCAGGCCTTGTAGCAATTCACTCAAGCATCTCATCTGCATGTAATTGAAAGGCAAGTTTAATACGAGGGAACGTGCTCGATTTTCGGCACATGGTTAGGCAAACAATGATATTTAAACATGCTTTGATGAAAGGATGCCTGATCAGAGCCAACGGTGTTTACAAGTGTTTCCTCCCCTGGCATGCGGGGGGCGGGAGGGGGTGTACAGGCGATATTGCATAACGCAAACCCCAGCCATACGAAGCCACGAATGTTTGCAGTTCTTTTATTACAGCAAAGCCCCTTGTCGTTTTCCCCGTTGCTTTGGAAAAAGCTCCGGAGATTTAATTGGCAAGTGGGAACTTTTTATTGTTGGCTCTTGAATAATATGCGCTCCGGCAGACTGCGAGCCCATTAGCAGAAATGGCACATTATAACAATGCCAGGCAAGCTACTAAATTTTCTCCTGTGGGAGGCTGGCAGGTTCTACGTTTCAGCGAGGTCTCACTTGCCATCTTCAGGCTGGGTTTTGGGCTTGAAGTGTGATCGGAGCTGCCGTCTTTCTATAAATCTTGGTGGACAGGACATGAAATTAATTTTGAAGCAACCAAGTTAATCTCCAAAACAGAACACTTCAACGAGAGAATAATTATGGAAGCTATCGAAATAGAGAAACACCCCCACAACATGAATAAACGTGACGATTCCTCCCGCCTGTCAGACATCTGGAAACCAGCCCTAGTCAACAAACAAGTCCCAACCACGAAAACCGACACCGGACCCAGAGCAACACAGGACGCAACCACCAACCACCCTCACCAGACTCAAACCCAAACTGTGAGGTCCTTGGTGCTCTCTGAGCTTGGTTGTTTTCTTGTGGGCGTTTCATGACCCAACTAGGTAACATCATCAGTGCTGGAAGGGGTTTGCGTGGCGTATAAATAGAGAGCAAACCCCGCTTCCTCCTAGCACTCATGACGTTACCTAGTTGGATCATGAAACATTTGCAAGAAAGCAAGCAAGGTCAGAGTGTACCAAGGATCCCACAGTCCTCCTCTCCACAAACCCCACTCCCTTCTAGCACTGATGATGTTCCCTAGTTGGGTCATGAAACAAGAACCGAGTTTCTTGCTTAGGGTTCCTGCTTAAAATAGCAGAGTACAAAATGGATTTGTGCACATTTCTGGGACAGGCAGATGTAAGGGAGTCGCGGAAGGAGAGAGGCAAGGAGAAATTAAAAGCAGTGGCCGTGAGTAGATTTCTCAAGTAGAAGACCAAAAGAGATTGATGGGATTTGACTGCCTCCTCCTTCAGCAGGCAGGGTGTGTGTGGGTGTGTGTGCGCGCGCGCAGGTGCAGCTTGCTTGATGCATTCTGGTGGTGAGGAAACAGTCAAACCAAATGTGGACAAATGAAGAAAAAAAAGAAGAGAGGATTTTTAGTAAGAGAGAGAACAAAGTGCATTTTTAAAAGTGTAATTCTACGGAAAAGTCATTAATACCTCCCCTGTACCGTGGAGAGCAGTGCTTCTCAATCTCTGCCAGATTAGGGGACGTGAACCTCAACTCCCAGAATGCCTCCAGCCTGCACACTGACTGGAGAAAACTCTAGGAATTGAAGCCCAGCTACCTTAACATGGTGAGAATCAGAAATGCTATTTCAGAGCCTCTGGGGTAAAGCAGTTTACAGGATAGAGAGAGCTAGAGAGAGACAGAGATGGAGAAGGAGAGAGAACGATAGAGTTAGGTAGAAAAACAGAGCTGGCTAGCTTGATTAGGCAGGGAGGCAGGTAAATAGATAGATAAATGGGTGGGTAAATGGATGAATGGAGGGATGGGTTAGATGGACAGACAGACAGAGTTGGACAGAAAGATAGCTGGCTAGCCTGATTAAGCAGGTAAGTAAATAGGAGGACAAACAGGTAGATGGATGGACAGATGATTGATAGATAGATAGATAGATAGATAGATAGATAGATAGATAGATAGATAGATAGATGATGGATGGATGGACGGACGAATGGATAGATGGATGGATGGATGGATGGATGGACAGATGAATGGATAGATGGATGGATGGATAGATAGATGGATGGATGGATGGATGGATGGATGAACGGACAGATGAATGGATAGATATAGATAGATGGATGGATGGATGCATGGATGGACGGACGGATGAATGGATAGATGGATGGATAGATAGATAGATAGATAGATGGATGGATGGACGGACAAATGGATAGATGGATGGATGGATAGATAGATAGATGGATGGACGGATGAATGGATAGATGGATGGATGGATAGATGATAGATAGATAGATAGATAGATAGATAGATAGATAGATAGATAGATAGATGGATGGATGGACGGATGAATGGATAGATGGATGGATGGATAGATAGATGGATGGATGGATGGATGGATGGATGGATGGATGGACGGATGAATGGATAGATGGATGGATGGATAGATAGATAGATAGATAGATAGATGGATGGATGGATGGATGGATAGATGGATGGATGGGCGGATGGGTGGGCAGGCAGAGATGATAGATTAATAGATAGATGGATAGATAGATGGATGGATGGAAAGATAAGATAGATAGATGGATGGATGGACGGATAATAAATTCTGATGGAAAGACAGTGCTGCCTAGCTAGTTTAAATAGGCAATCGGTAGGTACAATAGATAAATAGGTGGATGAAAGGACAGGCAGATAGGATTACATTCCCAGGGTACAGTTTCATTTCATGTCTTCCAATCCTCTTATTTTCTTTAATATGCAGAATGATTGAGGAACAACGCCATAAATACCGCAGAAGACATTCGCTAAGCGGAGGATAATTTACGAAGGATGGCGCAGCTTCAACATAGCTGCTCTGCCTGCCATTTTCCTTTAAATTTTGGCATTTGACCTTCTCCCCAACGTTCCCAGCGGTTTTCGGTTGCGGGCGCTTGAATTGAGCCAGAGCTTTCTCTACTTACGGGGCTCGTTCGCGGGAAGGGAGATCTGCCGAGCCATTCCTATCATCCGGGAACGAGTCACAGGGCATCGTGGTATGTGAGGGAAATTAATACAGGCGGAAATGCGATAATAACCTGCCTTGTGCAGAAAGCAGCGAATTCTATTCAAAATAGAACAGCATTCAAGGAAAACCCGGCAGGTAGAAATGACATTACCTGGCTTGAAAGAACCAATCGAGATAAATAGATTTTATTTTATTTTTACAATTCTGCCTGTTCGGCAGGATTCAATTGCAACGAGTTTCAAAGGCCAAGGTGTTGTCGTTACGTCGAATGCAGACCATAATCCATCCAGAGGGCAAAAGGGAAAAAAAAACTGAAACCGAAGACTAAATAAATCATCTCGGGCCAAATAAAAGGAACTGAGATGAGGTTATTTACAGGGGCCGGGCCAAGTGGACCTCCTCATCACGATGAGACAGGATTTCAAAGGTCTCTTCTTATTTGAAATCTACCTGCAGGAGGATGAAATCGAGGCGGCTTTCTCAAATTGAAAGAAACGGATTGTCTATTCGGACACCCGGAAATCTGTTTTGGGAAAAGGAGGAGGGAAGTGGAAAAACTAGAAGATAATTGGCACTGATTGAACGGCCCGGTTTTAACCGTACAAGAGACGTGGTGAGAGCTAACCAAAGCTTGCTTTGATCTATTGTTACGTTACCGCAAAGCGATTTTGGTGGAAAGGAGCCCCCCACCCCCCGGAGGAGACTTTTGAAGTAGAGAGAGTGGTACGCACAACACGTGACACTCCTGTGGCTGGAATTATTTTTATTTCCTCTGACCTGCACAGTTCAGAAGAAGGCGCTGCGTTTTATTGTATTTCTTAGACTTGTACGCCTAAGACGGGGCTAGAATTCATTGTCGCCTGTGGCTGATCCAAAGTCATCCAGTTGGCTTTCATGGCTAAGGCAGGACTAGAACTCACCGTCTCCTGGTAATTGGACCAATCTCACCCAATTGGCTTTCATGCCTGAAGTGGGCCTAGAAGTCACCGTCTCCTGGTGGTTGGCCCAAAGTCACCCAGCCAGCTTCCATGGCAGGATTTGAATACATGCCCTCCTGCTTTCTATTCAGGTGCCTTAACTACTAGACCAAACTGGCTCTCAATTGTTTTTGATTTGAGCTTTATATCACTTTGATGCACAGTATTTTTTCAAAGAATTGCGTACCTGGGGATTTTTCCGCAATCGAAGCTGCGTTCTGGGAATGCATAAAAAACGATTCAGTCAAGAGGGATGGCATCTTGTAGAAAAATGACCATTTTAGGAAGTGAACTGCCAGAACTAAAGCTGGGCTAATTTTCCTAATTTGTAGCCTACTAAAGGCTCAGTGGCTAAGACACTGAGCTTGTCGATCAAAAAGGTAAGCAGTTCTGCGGTTCGAATCCCTAGCGCCGCGTAACAGAGTGAGCTCCCGTGACTTGTCCCAGCTTCTGCCAACCTAGCAGTTCGAAAGCAGGTAAAAAATGCAAGTAGCAAAATAGGAACCACCTTTGGTGAGAAGGAAACAGCGTTCCGTGCTCCTTTGGCGTTGAGTCATGCTGGCCACATGACCACGGAGACGTCTTCGGAGAAAGCTGGCTCTTTGGCTTTGAAACGGAGATGAGCACCACCCCCTAGAGTCAGGAACGACTAGCACACATGTGCGAGGGGAACCTTTACCTTTACGTCTCCAACTGTCCCCGAGTATATCATGATGTACAAGAGCAAGGGGTGGGGTGGGGGGGAGAACAATTAGGACAGGGGCTCTCGTTGACCCCAAATCTCTCTGCTTTGAGATTGAATCCTCTCCCAAGGATCCTTTGGCTGGAGTTCACACGCCCCTGTTTATGTGAAGTAGCATCGTGGGAATTGGTGGCACGCAACTCAATGAAGGGTTAAGCTGGATTACTTAGCAGGATGGGTGTGCAGAAATCAAGGTTTCAGCCTTGGTAGGAGGGGGCCTTATTCATTTCAAAAGGCGTGATTATCTTCCTGTATTTCAAAGGAAAAGGATTTTTTTTCACCGGCACGGAAATAAGCACCTGAATAGAATGAAAAAACCCAAGATTCAGATAGGCCGGTTCTCTGCCAGATACGCGATATGACTCGATTCCCCAAGTCACGTTTGAGTGGAGGCCAGGGGAGCCCAAGTTGCATTCTCCAACTGTATCTGGACTACAAAAACCATCGCCCCCACTTGTGAATGCCCCAACACTGGATGTTGTTAAGAAGCTGTTGGATAGCCATTTGTCTGGAACGGTATAGGGTTTCCTGCCTAGGCAGGGGGTTGGACTAGAAGACCTCCAAGGTCCCTTCCAACTCTGCTATTGTATTGTAAGAACTACAAAACCCATCCGCTGCCAAAGATCCCTGGCCTTCCCCCCTCGGCAGTTTCCCCCACGGGTAGGGAAGTGCGTTCCGACTCAACCGAAGAACGGAGCAGTTATTAAGGAATGCTTTGTCGCCTCCGATCGGCTTGCTCATTCGTTTCCCCGGATCCTTTTTCTCCATCATTTACTCATTATACGCCTCCTCTTGATGGGAGAGGACATTTATTAGCTCCGGCGTTTATTGTGCTTGCCAACAGAAACACACTCTGGCGAGCTGCATTTCCTGAGGGCTGCCTCATTTATCTACTGGGTAAGAGACTGAAGTTTTTTCTAAGGGGCAGGAAAATTAAAGGATCACTCAGGCTGTCACAGCAGAGAAAATGACGGGCCTTAGACGCAGATGAGGAGGTTTGCAGAAAAAAATATCCCGAATTTAAAAAAGGAACTGCGAAGATATACGGCTCTTCCCCCCCCTCCCGCGTAATATTCCCGCGCTGATGAACCGAAGGAGCAGTGGTGGGTTGCAGGCGGTATGCCCCGGTACGAGC
Organism: Natrix helvetica; assembly: GCF_964273705.1. NCBI lineage: Eukaryota > Metazoa > Chordata > Lepidosauria > Squamata > Natricidae > Natrix > Natrix helvetica. Next base: position 3,752,175 of record NC_138553.1, on the reverse strand, counting down.
GTACCGGAGCCAGCCCGGAGCACCGGATACCGTTCCGCTACGATGCTCCGGAGGACCCACCCACCCAGCCGCTTACCGGTCTTTTAACTCTTCAGCGCTTCCGCGCACGGCACGTACAGTGCCTGCGCAATGCTCTGCTGAGCAGCTGGAGCGTCGCGGAGGCTCACGGAGGCGCTAAGACGCATGAGTGCGCTGCGCATGTCCATGTGGACACCGCCGGGCCTGTTCCAACCATATCGGTTGGAAGGGGATCCGGAACCCACCACTGCAAAGGAGGGACAAAAATTCTCACCAGTGGAGTCAGTTTGGGAAAATCCAGAAATCCGAGAGAAATACCTTATTTTTAAAACGCACCTTTTCCCCCCAAAAAAGAGGGTGGAAATCTGGATGCATCTTATAAACCGAAAACAGCATTTTTGGCCTCCCAAACTCCGGCCCCTTTGCAAAAATGGGTGTGCAGAGGGTTTGGGAGGCCTGCAAAATGCTCCTGGGGGCTGGGGAGGACAAAAAAAAGTAAAAGAGAAAAGCAGGCCATTTTTTGCTCGTTTTCGCCCCCTCCCCAACCCCCTGGAGTACTCCACAAGCCTCCCAAAGCCTATGCGTGCCTTGTTTTTTGCACAAAATGAGGCATGCAGAAGGTTTGGGAGGCCTGCAGAGTGCAAAAATTTTTTTTTAATTTACCTCTTCAAAACCTTGGTGCGTCTTATACTCCGAAAAATACGGTAGTTTAGGTGGGCTGGAAAAAAACTCAAGGGACCAAATCCGGCTTTGCCATGTTACATTTTACAAACTCCCATTTTACAACTGTGTGGTTGGTTTTCTTTATGGTGGACTCTTAAGCGAATCCCTGCGGCCGTTAAGTGAACCCAGACTCCCCAATTGCCATTTTTGGTTGGAAACAAAAATTGTGGGAAGGTTACCGGGACCAACAGGAGGCTGCAATCGTTGGTAAATGCCAGCTGGCTGCCAAGCACCCCAAGAAATAAGGAGGAATTTACTGACAGTGAGAGCAATCAACCCATGGAACAGAAGTTGCCTTCAAAGGTTGTGGGAGCTTCATCCCTGGAAGCTTTCAAGAAGAGACTGAACTGTCATCCATCAGAAATGGTGTAGGCTCTCCTGCTTGGGCGGGGGGTTGGACTAGATGACCTACAGGGTCCCATCCAATTCTGTTAATCTGACTTTAATGAACAAAAGGACCAGGGGAGACAGGATAGCAGCCTTCCAATATCTCAGGGGTTGCCCCAAAGAAGAAGAAGTCAAGCTATTCTCCAAAGCACCCGAAGGCCAGACAAGGAAGAATGGATGGAAACTGACCAAGGAGAGATTCAACCTGGAAATAAGGAGGAATTTCCTGATATGGAGAACAATCAACCCATGGAACAGAAGTTGCCTTCGGAAGTTGTGGGAGCTTCATCCCTGGAGGCTTTCAAGAAGAGACTGGACTGCCACCTGTCAGAAATGGTGTAGGGTCTCCTGCTTGGGCAGGGGGTTAGACTAGATGACCTCCGAGTTTCCTTCCAACTCTGTTATTGTGTTCTATTATAAAGTATGGTCACATGAAACCCACAGAGATGTAGGCCTCCCTATTTTTAGAAGTTTATAACACCTTTTCTGTGGATGTGTGATCCCGTGTCTAGGCTTAGGCCCCCGCCTGGCCCTCCAAGGTCAAACCCAATCCTGATGTGTCCCTCAATGAAACTGAGATGACACCTCTGGTGTAGGGCCTCCTGACTGAACAGAGGGTTGGACTAGAAGACCTCCAAGGTCCCTTCCAACTCTGTGATGCTGAAACCAATCAGTGCTTGCAGGGAGAGGGCTAGAGAAAAACATCCTAGAGTAGCAAATACCCATCATCCACAGCCAGAGCAGCCCCTTGCCTGAGAGAGAAAGGAGCCACAGTTCCAGCATGCTTTGAAGGCACCAAACTGACCAACGATGAATCATAGAAACTCCCCCCCTTCCCCCCCCCGGCATCTCCGTCAGGGCAACAACTTCCGAAATAACTTCGCAACTGCTTGCTCAGCTTTTGCGAATTGTCTCGCTTTGCTTGGCCGAACTCCACTGCAGCGCTGGCTTGCCGGAGTCCGGGGAATGATGTGCAGAGAGACACACAAGGAAATAGGCTGAGGCGGCATGTTTTCTGCAAAGACCGTTTCCCCCCATTTAAAGAGGGCTTGTGCCTCGCAAGGGGACGGCCCCTTAAAAAAGGTCGCGGAGGACCCCCACTGGATTGGTTTCCAAACGAAGAAGGAAGGGCGGAGGTGGAAGTACGGAAAAATAAATCCGGTCATAAGGAACGCCGAGGATACACGGCCTAGAGAGACGCTGCATGCTTTTGTTTCAGCTGGAGGGCAGTTGGTCTTACCCGAACTGCTATTTTAGAAGTTGGGACAGGAGGCTACAGTTGTGGTATAATCACGCCCAATTGGCCACATTTATTCTCCTTCAGCAGAAAAAGGGAAGGAAGGAAGAAGGAAGGAGGCAGGCAGAAGGGAGGGAGGAAAGAAAGAAGGACAGAAGGAAGGAAGGAAGGAAGGAAGAAGAAGAGGTGGAGGAGGAAGGGGTTATGAATAGGAATAGGAAAAGGAGAAGAAGAAGGAGGAGGAGGAGGAGGAGGAGGAGGAGGAGGAGGAGGAGAAGAAGAAGAAGGGGTTGGGAATAGGAGGAGGAAGGGAAGGGGAAAGGAATAGGAAAAGGAGGAGGAGGAAGATGAAGAGAAGAGGAGGAGGAGGGGAAGAGGAGGAGGAGAAGAAACGGTTAGGAATAGGAGGAGGAGGAGAAAGGGTTAGGAATAGGAGGAGGAAGAGGAGGGGAAAGGAATAGGAAAAGGAGGAGGAAGATGAAGAGAAGAGGAGGAGGAGAGGAAGAAGAGGAAGAGGAGGAGAAGGAGAAGGGGTGAGGAATAGGAGGAGGAGGAAGAGAAGGGGAAAGGAAAAGGAAGATGGAGAGGAGGAGGAGGAGAAGAAGAAGAAGAAGAAGAAGAAGAAGAAGAAGAAGAAGAAGAAGAAGAAGAAGAAGAAGAAGAAGAAGAAGAAGAAGAAGAAGGGGTTAGGAATAGGAGGAGGAGGAGGAGGAGGAGGAGGGAAAAGGAATAGAAAAAGGAGGAGGAGGAAGATGAAAAGAAGAAGAAGAAGAAGAAGAAGAAGAAGAAGAAGAAGAAGAAGAAGAAGAAGAAGAAGAAGAGGAGGAGGAAGAGAAGGGGAAAGGAATAGAAAAAGGAGGAGGAAGACGAAGAGAAGAAGAAGAGAAGGAGAAGAAATTGATCACACCTCCTGCAAGAAAACCACCCAGCTCACACAGCACCAAGGGGCCTGCAGCTCAACCCTGAGCTCCAAATATTCTCTTCTATCGCAACGTTTTGAACCGATATTCTCTTCTCCTGCCGTGGCCTCCAGACAAAATCCAGTCCTCCTCGTGTGAAGCCATTGACCCAACTGCCATTTTTTCCATACACGTCTAAATTCACCAAGAAGGGATGCGACTGTTTCCAATTAGCTTTTTAAGTAGCAGGTCTGGTTTTTTTCTCTCTTTTCTTAAAAAAATACCACACATGTAACAACATCGACAGCAATTAAGACATAGGATACGATTGAAAATGAAAAACGTGTTTCCCGTCAGGTCGGCAATGAAGCATCCCACCCAGAAATTCACCCAGGAATATTCCAAGACGCTAAACTAAATTTGAAGCGGCCCCCGGTGCTCCCTATCCCATCTGCAAGGGGTCTCAACTCTTCTGGCTGCCGTCAATATGAATTTCTCGCTTATTACGCAAAACTCAACAACATTCACGGCCACCAGCCGGCCAATTCATAAACAATCCTCCCCCCCCCCCGCCCCAAATGGCAGGGAGGAGATGATTTCTGAGCAAAGACACAACTGGAAAAATTAACTAACTCAGGATTGCTTTTCCACACTCAGCACTGTGGCCCATAGTCATGTGATCAAAATTCGGAGGCTTGGCAATTGGCATGTACTTATGATGGTTGTTCTGACCGAGGCTTCCCCAAAGAGCACGAGGCAGAGTCCTGGTCCCTTTTATGAAACGAATGTGAATTCCTCTCATTCACATTCAGCCAAGGCCTGGCAAACAGTCTTTCAAAGGAGTATTTATGACCACAGACCTTATCTAGTTTGGAAAGCTGCCATGTAAATATTTTTCCAATGAGGTGCTGGGCAAGGAAAGACTCGGGGCACAGAGTCTCAGAGATTCACAGACAGATCTTCACACTCCGGAAACGAATCTAACGACCGAACGAATGAATTGTTTGCTGCAAAAGCCCCCTCCCCGTTCGCTCCTCTTTTGTTTCCTATGGGAGGGGCCAATCCTCTTCCACCTGTGGCTTTACTCCCAAGTCGTTCTTTTCTTCCGGCAGCTCTGCGCATGCACACACTGGGAACAGGCTCCAGCTGTTGCTCTGCCTCACTGCTATCTAGCTCTGGAGGTACCTGATAACTGGCATACGGCTCTGTCCCCCTCTCTGCCTCCAACACAGAGCCCTCATCCGAGCCTTCCCCAGCCTCCAGGACTGGCCCAGGTTCCTCCCCAATCTCCTCGCTGTCCGACTCTGTTGGCTGCTGGCAGGCCACAATGGTTGACAGTCTCTCAGGGTCAGGTAATCCTATTTTGCAACCTTCTGAATAGCAAAGTCAAGGGGAAAGCCAGATTTGCTTAACAATTGGGTTATTAACCGAACCACTGCAGTGTTTCGCTTAACAACGGTGGCAAGAAAGGGTGTAAAAACAGGCCCAAACTCACTTCAGAACTGTCCAACTTAGCGGCAGACATTTCGGGCTCGATTGCGATCGTAAGTCGAGGACTGCCTGCATGTGGTTCACAGTTCCTGCGCCCCCCGCCGCATCTAATCAGAGGTGAGCGAGATCTGATCAGAAAAAGACCCATTCGCCAATCTTACTCTCAAGCGCAAACTCACCCGGTCCATTCTGCTGGATGGGGTGACAATAAATCACGGGGCAATTGTAAATTTAGTTAGAAACAACACAGTGTAAATTGCCTGGGTTGGATTTACTATCTCCTTTGGGAGGGAGAAAAAAACATTGGGCACAGATCTCCAGATAAGAGATTCTTGTTTCAGACAAAGGGGATTGCATCAGAAAATTTGTATTCCCAACCAGGCTGCCGTTTCCACCATTTGTATATTCTGATTTTGCTGATTTTTGTGCGAGTTCTTAGATTGGCGAGCTGAAAAGCCAACATGTTCCTCTGATCCCGCTACCCTGCAGCTTTTCCACAATGAGACATGAAAATGAGAGGGCTTTCGCAAGCCTAGTTTAAATCATCGTTTAAAGCCGGAGAGGCGCTATTCTTAAGGAGGTTTTTTTAATGTAGATCAAAAATTTTAGCCCCGTTGAGAGCTGGCCTGAAATTTTAATGGCCACGTTTAACTGGAACGTGCAATACGTTTGCCTTGAAATAATCTCTCCTTATCCCCCAAAATATAATATATATGCATGAATAATGCACAGTTATTCGGGATGGAAAGTTTTTATTTGGCTGATTAAATGACACTTCAATGCTACTATTGATCACGGGGAGAGAGTGAGTGAGTGAGAGAGAGAGAGAGAAAGAAAGAGAGAGAGAGAGAGAAAGAAAGAGAGAGAATGAATGATGGGATTAATGTTCATTTAACAAACTTATCATTAAATGCAGACACTCTGTTAACTAGTAGCCACAGCTGGGAAACATATCTTCGGAATTAATAAACGTGAAGAAAGATTTAATAGATTTCTATAGGTTTTGAGGCTTTGAGAGGGGTTTTAACAGAATAACAGAGTTGGAAGGGACCTTGGAGGTCTTCTAGTCCAACCCCCAGCTTTTGAACATACATATAAATGTGTGTGCGTGTGCGTGCGCGCGCACCTGCGTGCAAACTACATTCAGAGCAGGCACACTGGAATATCCAGGCAAGAAGACTTTCAACCATTTGTTTAGTGACTGACTCAAAGTTACAACGGCATTGAAAAAAAAGGGACGGATGCTCACGCTTATGACTGTCACAGCATCCCCACGATCATGTGATCCAAACTGGTGTGCTTGGTTGACTGGGTGACTTTGGGCCAATCACCAGGAGACTGGGAGTTCTAGTCCCACCGAAGGCATCACCAGAGTCTACCAGGCAGTAGGACTGCCTCTCTCTTTACTGTAAATACAAATAGCTTTCCTTTTCAGTGGGAATATTCTTGGTGGCTCCTTGATTAGACCGTTGTTTACTGTTGATTTGTTTACCTGTGTCATCATTTACTTTTTGATTGTTGGTCTAGTGCAGGGGTGTCCAAACTTGGGAACTTTAAGACTTGTAGACTTCAACTCCCAGAATTCCCCAGCCAGCTGGGAGTTGAAGTCCACAAGTCTTAAAGTTCACAAGTTTGGACACTCCTGGTCTAGTGTAAATCTCCCATCATTTGGGTGTTGATTACTGGTGAGGAGGGACGCGGTGGCTCAGTGGCTAAGATGCTGAGCTTGTCGATCAGAGAGGTTGGCAGTTTAGCGGTTCGAATCCTGAGCGCCGCGTAACGGAGTGAGCTCCCGTCACTTGTCCCAGCTTCGGCCAACCTAGCAGTTTGAAAGCAGGTAAAAAATGCAAGTAGAAAAATAGGAACCACCTTTGGTGGGAAGGGAACAGCGTTCCGTGCGCCTTCAGCGTTGAGTCATGCCGGCCACATGACCACGGAGACATCTTCGGACAGAGCTGGCTCTTCGGCTTTCAAATGGAGATGAGCACTGCCCTCTAGAGTCGGGAATGACTGGCACATATGTGCGAGGGGAACCTTTACCTTTTAATCACTCAAAAATGTGGAATTCAGAATTCAAATCAACCTCTAACCAACTATGTACGAATTATAGCTTTTTCTCCTGGTTAGCCTGAAAAACCAGGCCTATACCCCCCCAAAAGAGAGGAAATTCTCTGCAGCCCTACGTAATTTATTTCTTTAATTTGACTGAGAGCAGAGCTCATCTTAATGCAAGGTAGTTTGATTAAGAACAACATTTTCTCATTTCTTTCAAATGTACCCAATCAGGTTCTTTTTTGGGAAATCTCCAGAGGAAAGCAGCTGCTGAGAAGGCCCCACTGTATCTCCGCATGGTTTTGATTAAGAGCATCTTTTTTTTCTTTTTTGCTTTCTCTTCCGTCCTAGTTCTGAACTTTGGGGAAAACATTTGCATTTAAGGCCAAACTGGCAGAAAGCAGAGGGCCGAAAGCCCTCGGAGGCTTCCCAAGAGCAGGAAGCAAACTCCTGGTCCCGACAAAAAAAAAACCTTTTATTCATTGACTGTGAATTCTTCATCCAGCAAAGTCTTTCAAAGGAGGATTTACGGTCACAGACCTTATCTGGCTTGGAGAGCTGCCAGGCCGAGATCTGCAGAACTTGGCAAGGAGCCTCAGAGAGTCATGAACCAATGAAGCAAACTAATGGTCTCCTGCAAGCTCCACTCCCCTTTCGCTCCTCTTTTATTTCCTCTGGGAGGGGCCATTCATTCTCCACCTGTGGCCTTGCTCCCAAGTCGACCCCTGTTCTGTACCTATTCCCTTCGTCTGGCAACTCTGCGCATGCGCACACTGGGAACAGGCTCCAGCTGTTCTTCTGCCTCACTGATGTCTGACTCCGAAGGCAGCTGATCACTGGCATACGGCCCTGGCCCCCTCTCTGCCTCCGACACAGAGCCCTCATCAGAGCCTTCCCCAGACTCCAGGACTGGCCCATCTTCCTCCTCAACCTCCTCACTCTCCGAATCTGTTACCAGCTCCACCGACCGCTGGCGAGCCACAACATGAACTGCGTGTGTACCCACGGGGCAGGCTAGTCCCCAACTTATGACCGTAATGTGAGCCTGGAATTTCTGTCGTGTTCCATGAAGGTCATAAATCAAGGCACCCAAGTGGACCAACCTGATTTTTGCAACATGTTTATATGGCAGCAGTCGTAAAACGAACTCAAATCGAACCCGCTGTCCACAGTGGGCAGCCCTTTTGCCAGAAGCCACGAGTAAATTTATGTATTAAATTTATTGTCCTGGCCATCATACCACAAAGCAACCTAACGGCGGCATTTTTTTTTTTTTAGGAAAATAAAAAAGGGTCACAAATAACGGTCACTTGAGCATAGGACCCAGCAAATGGCCATAAATGCAGGAAGGGGTAGTCCTCGACGTACGACCACCACGGAACCCCAAATTTATGTGGCTAAGTGAGAAATTCGTTACGGGAGTTTTGCCCGGTTCTACGATTTTTCTTGCCACGGATGCTAAGTGAACCACTGCAGTTCTTAAGTTCACACAAGTAGCTCTCGACCTACGGCCACAATTGAGGGAGAAATTTCTAACTCATTTGCTAAGTGAGTTTTGGCCCATTTTGCAACTTTCCTTCCTGGCAGTCAGCCTGCAATACCGCTTTCTGACCACTGCGCCATCAGATACATGACAGATAGCAAGAGCAATAGTGCTTAAACCTATATACCGCTTCACAGTGCTTTTACAGCCCTCTCTAAGCGGTTTACAGAGTCAGCCTCTTGTGCCCCCAACAATCTGGGTCCTCATTTTACCCACCTCGGAAGGATGGAAGGCTGAGTCAACCTTGAGCCGGTCAGGATCGAACTGCTGACAGTTGGCAGAAGTTAGCCTGAAATACTACAATCTCAACACTGTGCCACCACAGCAGAAGAGGGTTTCCCTCCCTCCCTCCCTCCCTCCCTTCCTTCCTTCCTTCCCTTCCCTTCCCTTCCTTCTTTCCTTCCCACTTAGCAAGATCATTCAGACTTATATACCACTTCACAGTGCTTTACAGCCCTCTCTAAGGGGTTTACAGTCAACCTCTTGCCCCCAACAATCTGGGCCCTCATTTTACCCACCTCGGAAGGAGGGAAGGCTGAGTCAACCATGAGCTGGTCAGGATCGAACTCCTGGCAGTGGGCCGAGTGTGCCCGCAATACTGCTTTCTGACCACTGCGCCACCAGGACCTTTCCTTCCTTCCTTCCTTCCTTCCTTCCTTCCTTCCTTCCTTCCTTCCTTCCTTCCTTCCTTCCTTCCCACATAGCAAGAGCACTTAGACTCATATACCGCTTCACAGTGTTTTTCCAGCCCTCTCTAAGCGGTTTAGAGTCAGCCTCTTGTGCCCCCAACAATCTGGGCCCTCATTTGACCCACCTCGGAAGGACGGAAGGCTGAATCAACATTGAGCCTCCCCCCTCCTCCTGCTCCTCTCCCAAACTCCACTCCCTTCTTACATTGATAATGTTACCTAGTTGGGTCACGAAACATCTGCAAGGAAACCACCCAGCTCAGAGAGCACCAAGCCCCCCCCCCCCAGTTCAACCCTGAGCTACTACTATTCATTTGTATCGCTGAAACACCTGCGCCAATTTGATGTCCTTCCCCAAACACAAATCTGCAAGTTCAGAAAACGCCTGGGCGTATTTAGGGATGGAAGACTACAGCTACAATTGGTTGGGTTTATTGATTTCATGCATGGGGTTTTTCCAGGTATTATGGATTATTTGTGTGTCTTTTCTACAGCACAGAACATTTTTCCATGAAAAGAACGCTGGCACTTACGTTAAGCTTCTGCACCGTATCTTAAAATCCTATTACACAGGGGTTTTGCAGCACAATATCTTTGGATTCGCAAACAGCCCGGATCCTGCTATCCATTTTATTCCCATTTCTCTGTCTCTCTCTCTACCTCTCTCTCCTCTGTTTGTTTCTCTGTCTCTTTGTTTCTGTCTCTCTCTCTCTGTCTCTGTCTCTCTGTGTCTCTCTCTCTCTCTGTGTCTCTCTCTCTCTTTGTTTCTCTGTCTCTTTCTGTCTCTTTTTGTTTCTCTGTCTCTCTCTGTCTGTGTGTGTGTGTGTGTGTCTGTCTGTCTGTCTCTGTCTCTCTCTGTGTCTCTCCCTCTCCCTCCCTCTCTGTCTCTGTTTCTGTCTCTCTCTCTCTGAAACCACAGCCAATTTCAGCTGCCAAAAGACCAACCCATGGGAAGGTTGTTTTTCTTTTAAACACAGATCTCTCAAAATCCACAACCAATGGATGATCTGCTGAACGGCGTCGGCTCTAATTATGCCCATTCTCGGCTACAGATTCGAAACACAGACGGCATGTTGCATTTCATGGGCCCAGTTTCTGATCCGAGCCAGGCGACGGCGGTGGGAGGGAGTGGGGAGTTAATACTCCGTAATGACAAATTGTCGCCTTTTCTTCCATTTTTTAGCATCGGCACGTTGGAAACAAAATTGTCGTAGCGCAGAGGAATGATGGAAGATCTGGGGGTCCCTTTGTGGAGGTCTGGATGAAAAACGAACATTTTCATTCTCTGCGTCTTCGTTATTTCAATCTGTTCACTCATTGATTTGCCATTTCCTATACAAGAGTGGCAATTAAGTCTCTATGAGCTCCAAATACATTACAACCAGGTGTGTGTGTGTGTGTGTGTGTGTGTGTGTGCGCGTGTGGCTGTCAGCTAGCCGGTTTTCATTCAACAGGACGGAAAATCAAAGCCAACAATCGCTTCCTGGGCCATTGTCCCAAAGATGGTTTTTTCAAGAGGCAACTGGACTTTCTCGTTTTATCTTTGAAGACATTTCACTTCTCATCCAAGAAGCTTCCTCAGTTCTGACCAAATGCTGGGGAATGGAAGGATTTATACTACTTGCAGACAGCTGGTCATTTGCATCCCTTTTAGAGAGTCCTTGAGGCCACTTGGAGGTTGGAAGGAGGGCAAAGATAAACCTCCAAGTGTTTCAACCATCCTCCCAATGCCTCCTTTTACAACCTTTCTTGCCTCGGTCGTTAAGCGAATGGCTGCAGTTGTTCAATTAGCAACATGGTTGTTAAGCGAAGCAGGCTTCCCCACCGACTACGTTTTTCACAGTTATGACTCTTTCAGAGTTATAACTATGACAGTTGTGATTCCCCCATAAACCTGTGATCAAAATTCAGACGCTTGGCAACTGGTTCATGTTTACGACCGTCGCAGCGTTCCCTGGGGGGGAGGTCACGTGATCCCCTTTTGCGACCTTCTGATGAGCAAAGTCAACGGGGAAGCCGGATTCACTCAACAACCGCGTTGCTAACTTACCAACTGCCGTGATTCACTTAACAACCGAGGCAAGGAAGGTTCATAAAATGGGACAAAGCTCCCTTAATAAACATCTCGCTTAACGACAGAAATTTTGAGCTCCATTGTGGTCGTACGGCGAGGACCACCTGCAATAAATACATTTTTCTGCCTGACCCAAAAATATCAAATTCCGTGTTACGCATCTCCAGTTAAAAGCATCTTGTAAAGACTTTTGATTCGTATTTGGGAAGCTCCCAGGAAGCAGAGTGGGATGTTATTGTGCTGGGTAAATATCTGATTCTATAAAATAAGAAGAAATGGAGGTAGTGATGACAGATTTCATTTTCTTGGACTCCAAGATCACCGCAGATGGGGACTGCAGCCAAGTAATGAAAAGAGGCTTGCTCCTGGGGAGGAAAGCTATGGAAAATCTAGACAGCATCCTAAAAAGCAGAGACATCACTCTGTCAATCAAAAGTGCGTATAGTCAAGGCTATGGATTTCCCAGTTGCAATGGATGGCTGTGAAGGTTGGACCATAAGGAAGGCTGAGTGCCAAAGAATGGAGGCCTTTGAACTCTGGTGCTGGAGAAGACTCCTGCATTGAGTTCCTTGGACTGCAAGGCCATCCAACCGGTCAGTCCTAGAGGAGATCAACCCTGACTGCTCTTTAGAAGGCCAGATCCTGAAGAGGAAACTCAAAGACTTTGGCCACCTAAGGAGAAGGAAGGACTCAACTGGAGAAGAGCTTCATGCTGGGAACGATGGAGGGCAAAAGAAGGGGATGACAGAGAAGGAGGGGGCTGGATGGAGTCCCCGAAGCAGTTGGCCTAAGCTTAAATGGACTGTAGAGGATGGTAGAGGACAGGAAGGCCTGGAGGAACGTTGTCCATGGGGTCGCGATGGGTCAGATAGGACTTTGCAACTCACAACAAATAAAAGAGAATTCCTTTTTTTCCATATGCAGGAAATGTGGCGTATTATTTTCAAGGGGACAAAAAATCAGACTTATATTTGGGGCCCGGATATATTTTTCGCTTCTTGCAGCTAATCTATGAAGCGATAGCATACGCTGAAATTCATTTAACATATTGTAGGAGTAATGAGTTTTTGACAAGCTCCTTCCCGGCAACACGTTTCGTTTTCGTTTCCCACCTTCCTCGTGTTGTTTTTCAATCTCCTTTTTTTAAAAAAAAAAAATAGCTTAAGGAGGGAGCCAGAGGAAGCATTTGGCGAAACTCTGTAAATTATCATATGTGGGATTTTACACAGCCTTAATAAAGTTTTTTTTTTTTTTTATGGTTAGTCCGATGTTCCGTTCTTGAGTTTTTTTAAGGACTCCGGAGGAGCCAAAATAAACAATCTTAGGTGAGATATTAGAATTTAATCGCTGGGAAAATCATACTCGGAAAAGTTGGATTGGGTCAAACGAATCCAATATGTCAGCCTGAGGGGCCCTTTGGTGCTCGCAGAGGTGGCTGGTTGTCTTGCAGACGTCTCATGACCCAACTAAGTAACACCATCAGTGCTGGAGGGAGGGAGGTTTGCTCTCTGTTTAGATGCAAGCCCCTTTTAGCACTGATGATGTTCCCTTGTTGATAATGAGATGTCTGCAAGAAAACAACTACGTTCCGAGGGCACTAAGGACCCCACAGTCCTCTTCCTCCTCCCCTTTTCCTTCTCCACTCCACAACCTTCCTCATATCCTCCTCCTCGTCTTTCTCCTCCTCCTCCCTGCAAACCCTTCTAACATTAAATGATGTTACCTTGTTTGGGTCAAGAAATATTTGCAAGAAAAGAACCAAGCTCAGAGAGCAACAAAAGACCCCACAATTCTCCTCCTCCCCCCTGCAAACCCTACTCCCTCCTAGCACTGATGAAGTTACCTAGTTGGATCATGAAACAAGTAAACAAGCACAGAGAGCACCAAGGACCACAGTGATCGTCCTCCTTCTCTTTACCTCTTTCCCTTGCTCCCCCTCCTCCTCCTCTGCAAACCCCACTTCCTTCTAACACTGATGATGTTACCTAGTTGGGTCATGAAACGTCTGCAAGAAAACCATCAAACTCCGAGAGCACCAAGGACTGGCTGGCTGGGGAATTCTGGGAGTTGAAGTCCAGAACTGCTGAGGAGGCTGATTTAACATCTTCATGAGACCACCTAATAAAGTTATATCCCCTGGCATGGGATTCTCTAGTCCACAAAGCCCACTAGGACTGATAATGTTACCTAGTTGGGTCATGAAATGTCTTCAAGAAAACCACCAAGCTCAGAGAGCACCAAGGACCCTTCATTTCAGCCTTGAGGTGTAAATATTCTCCTTTATTAATATATCAGTCTAGACAGATGGACTTTTTGATGGCTGGACAGCCAGACAGCTCTGGAATTCTTGCTCGTCAGGAAATTTGCAACAACTTCTGCTATTTTGGGGGGGAAAGTCCCAAAGATTCAAAAAATTGAGATGACTTTTTCATCCACACGAACTTTTAAAGGTGGTCAACGAATGTTCGCTCTGAACCTGCTTTACAGGTAGTCCTCAACTTACGACCGGTTGCCTAGTAACCGTTACAACAGACCTCCCCGCAGATTCCTACGATCCTGCTCCAGAGTTCTGACCCCTGAGATCACATGACCACATCTGGGCCATGGGGCAACTGACCCGCATTTGTGACAGTTCGCCGTGTCCCACGGACACATGACTGCATTTTATGACGGTTTGTGCCGAAAAACCAGAGTTCACTACCATTTTCGGGCAATACTGGCTCCATGTCAAACCACTGGTTCACTTAACGACCACAGTGGTTGCTTTACAACCACAGCCAAAAAAAAAAAGTTATCAAATCAGTGGGTCCAGAAGAAGACAAGATTTATGACTGTCACGACTAATAATTGAGGTGAGCAGGCTCCATTACAGTCGTAAGTCGAGGACCACCTGAATTTTTTTTTAATTAAAATAAGAAAACAAAATGCACCAGGCCTTCAGGGGAGCTAATGCCCACCTTTCGCTCCCGTTTGCCCATAAACACACAGAGAGAGATTCCTGAAAGAGGAAACGGTTGAGTTTATGGTAAAGCTGGCTGAGAAACCCGTTTTAAAGGATCAGATCTTTCTATGGTCGGTAAACGAGGACAGATTAAATAGAGGTCCTTCCTCCCCGAAGCTCAGCTGCCAAGATCAGGAGGCTTTTGTGCCCATCAGCTCTGTGCATTGAAAAGCAGAAGGGTAAAACTCCACCCAGCCTTCCCAGCAGAGCCTCTCTCTCCAGGGAAAGGAAAAGTCCCTCACCCTCTCCTCCAGGCGGTTCAGCTGCTCCTTGTAGTAAGTCTCGTGTTTCTTCAGCTCCTTTTCCTTTTCTCCGAGCTGCTTGGCCTAAAGAGATAGGATAGATAGGATATGATAAATATAATAAACAATATAATAATAATATAATACAATATAATATAATATATATTATATATATATTTAATATAACATTAACATAATATAAATATAAATAATACAATACAATATGGGAGGAGGGGAAGGGAAGGAGGGGGAGGAGAAAAGAAAAGGAGGGAGTGAACGGGGGGAGCGAAGGGAAGAGAAGGGGAGAGAAGGGGGGGAGCGAAGAGAAGGGGAGGGAGGGGGAGGAGCGAAGGGAAGAGAAGGGGAGTGAAGAGGAAGGAATGATGGGAAGAGAAGGGGAGCGAAGGGGGAGGAACGATGGGAAGAGAATGGGAGGGAGGGGGAGGAACGATGGGAAGAGAATGGGAGGGAGGGGGAGGAGCGATGGGAAGAAAAGGGGAGCGAAGGGGGAGGAGCGAAGGGAAGAAAAGGGGAGCGAAGGGGGAGGAGCGAAGGGAAGAGAAGGGGAGGGAGGGGGAGGAGCGATGGGAAGTGAAGCGGAGGGAGGGGGAGGAGCGATGGGAAGAGAAGGGGAGCAAAGGGGGAGGAACGATGGGAAGAGAAGGGGAGCAAAGGGGGAGGAGCGAAGGGAAGAGAAGGGGAGGGAGGGGGAGGAGCGATGGGAAGTGAAGCGGAGGGAGGGGGAGGAGCGATGGGAAGAGAAGGGGAGCAAAGGGGGAGGAACGATGGGAAGAGAAGGGAAGCGAAGGGGAGGAGCGAAGGGAAGAGAAGGGGAGGGAGGGGGAGGAGCGATGGGAAGTGAAGCGGAGGGAGGGGGAGGAGCGATGGGAAGAGAAGGGGAGCAAAGGGGGAGGAGCGATGGGAAGAGAAGGGGAGCGAAGGGGAGGAGCGAAGGGAAGAGAAGGGGAGGGAGGGGGAAGAGAGAAGGGCGGGGGGCAGCATGCTGTGGTCCAGGAGGCCACAAACGATTGACACGACTCAGGAACTGGACAGCAACAACAAAAATTCCCATTTATTCCCAATTTCGACCTCTTACCTTGCATTCCATTTCCTGGAAGCATGTAAATAAACGCAGAACACAAAGGCATCAGTTTATACGACATGTTAGACAAAGCAAAGACCTTACCCAAACAAGACCTAAGCGAACTCTCATAGTTAAGAGCCAGCGCTGTCCAAAGACGTCTCCGTGGTCATGTGGCCGGCATGACTCAACGCCGAAGGTGCACGGAACGCTGTTCCCTTCCCACCAAAGGTGGCTCCTATTTTTCTCCTTGCATTTTTTACCTGATTTCAAACTGCTAGGTTGGCAGAAGCTGGGACAAGGAACGGGAGCTCACTCCATTATGCGGCGCTAGGGATTCAAACTGCCAACCTTTCTGTCTTAGCCACTGAGCCACCGCAGCCCTTATACATTGCATAGAACATAACATATGTTGCATCAAACTCCACTCCTTTCTAGCACTGATGACGTTACCTAGATGGGGAATGAAATGTCTGCTAGAAAACCACCAAGCTCAGAGAGCACCAAGGACTCCACAGTCCTCTTTCTCCTCCTCCTCCCATTCTCCTCCTCCACGCCACAAACCCCACTCCCTTCTAATACGGATGATGTTACCTAGTTGGGCAATGAAACGTCTGCAAGAAAACCACCCAGCTCAGAGAGTGGTAAAGACCCCGCAGTGCAACCCTGGGCTACGGATATTCTCTTCCAAGCATATTCCTCCACAAGCCCCATCCTTGGCAGCCCCGGAGTTCAGACTTCCCACTTCGCTATTAATGCGAAGTCTGGGTTTTCTCCTGAAGACTTTGCCAAGAGATAGCGACCGTTAGAGAAGGCAGCGAAGCGGAAACGAGCTTAAAAAGGGGGGGAGAAATCACAAAGCTGTTGGAGCTTTCAATATGCAGCCTTGGAAATTTAAGTTTATTAAATGCATGGCAGAGAGAGAGAGAGAGAGAGAGAGAGAGAGAGAGAGAGAGGGAGAGAAAGGTCATTTGTGCATTGTAAGTGGCACACGGCAGGGGGGTCTAAGCCCAAACCCTTTGCAGAACTTGAACAGGTCAATTAAAAGCAATCTCCAGAGTGTCATAAAGAAACAAAAAAGAAAAGAAAAGAAAAAACCCCAAAGACAGCAAATGAATGAACTCACTGCAGCGGAACCAGCAAAAGGAAAGAGAAGACTAAAGAAAGAGGGAGATCATTAAGAAATAGAGAAAGAGGCCTGTTAGATCAAACCAAGATCCCACAGACCAGCATTCTGGGCCAGAAGGTAGGAAAGTACAGGCAATTCCAGGCAGAGAGGGAGGGAGAGAAAGAGGGAGACGGAGAGGGAGGGAGAGAGGAGGAGAGGGGAAGAAAGGATGAGAGAGGGAGAGGGAGGAATAGAAGGGTAGGGGGAGAGGAGAAAGAGAGAGGGAGAGGAAGGAAGAGATGCGGGGGAGAGAGAGGGAGGGCGGAAGGGAGGGAAAGGGAGAGGATGAGAGGGAGAGAGGGGGAGGGAGAGGGAGAGAGAAGGAGGGAGTGGGAGAGAGGAGAGGGAGGGAGAGAAAGAGGGAGACGGAGAGGGAGGGAGAGAGGAGGAGAGGGGAAGAAAGGATGAGAGAGGGAGAGGGAGGAATAGAAGGGTAGGGGGAGAGGAGAAAGAGAGAGGGAGAGGAAGGAAGAGATGCGGGGGAGAGAGAGGGAGGGCGGAAGGGAGGGAAAGGGAGAGGATGAGAGGGAGAGAGAGGGAGGGAGAGGGAGAGAGAAGGAGGGAGTGGGAGAGAGGAGAGGGAGGGAGAGAAAGAGGGAGACGGAGAGGGAGGGAGAGAGGAGGAGAGGGGAAGAAAGGATGAGAGAGGGAGAGGGAGGAATAGAGGGGTAGGGGGAGAGGAGAAAGAGAGAGGGAGAGGAAGGGATGCGGGGGAGAGAGAGGGAGGGAGGGAGGGGGAGGGGGAGGGACAGAGAAGGAGGGAGTGGGAGAGAGGGAGGGCGGAAGGGAGGGAAAGGGAGAGGGAGGGAGGGAGAGAGGGGGAGGGAGAGGGAGAGAGAAGGAGGGAGTGGGAGAGAGGAGAGAGGGAGGGAGAGAAAGGGAGGAAGGGAGAGAGGAGAGGGAGAGAGGGGAAGAAAGGATGAGAGAGGGAGGAATAGAGGGGGAGAGAGGAGAAAGAGAGAGGGGGAGGGAGAGAGGAAGGAAGAGATAAGGGAGGGAGAGAGGGAAAGAGGGGGAGGGAGAGGAAGAGAGAAGGGAGTGGGAGAGAGGAGAGAAGAGAGAGCGGAAGGAAGAAAGAGAATTTATTGTGGCCTTTCTCTACCTCTTTTCCCTCTTTCAGTCCTTTCTCGGGCGTGGGGACTGTCCAACCACACAGCGTATGAAAAGTCTGCCTTCCCAACGGACTTGTAGAAAGCTAGCTCTATTCTGGCAGCTTCCTTTTTTCCGCCCTTTCCCTAAAAGCCAAGCGTGGACCTGCCAATGTGTTTTTTTTTTAAAAATTGAAAAGAGCAACAGGATCATCGCTTGACATTTTTTTGCCGAGGAGAACTGTGGGGTTTTTGGTGCTCTTTGAGCAAACTCCATTGGCTTTTAGCACTGATGATGTTCTCTAGTTGGGTCACGAAATGTCTGCAAGAAAACAACCAAGCTCAGAGAGCACCAAAGACCCCACCGTCCTCCTCCCTGCAGACCCCACGACCCCTTCTAGCACTGGTGGGGTTCTGTAGTTGAGTCATGAAATGTCTACAACAGGGGTGAAATCCAGCAGGTTCTGACAGGTTCCGGAGAACAGGTAGCGGACATTTTGAGTAGTTCGGAGAACCGGCAAATGCCACCTCTGGCTGGCCCCAGAATAGGGTGGGAATGGAGATTTCGCAGTATCCTTCCCCTGCCATGCCCACCAAGTCCGCCCACCAAGCCACGCCCAGAGGACCGGTAGTAAACAAAATGAATTTCACAACTGGTCGAAAAGACCCTCCCCCAGTTTTCTTTAGAATAGGGGTCACCAAACCTGGGAACCTTAAGATTTGTGGACTTCAACTCCCAGAATTCCCCGGCCAGCAACTTTAAGACTTGTGGACTTCAACTCCCAGAATTCCCCGGCCAGCAACTTTAAGACTTGTGGACTTCAACTCCCAGAATTCCCCGGCCAGCAACTTTAAGACTTGTGGACTTCAACTCCCAGAATTCCCCGGCCAGCAACTTTAAGACTTGTGGACTTCAACTCCCAGAATTCCCTAGCCGACTGGGAAATTCTGGGAGTTCTCACCCGGACTGTGTCTGACGCCAATCTTGCAAACCCTTCGGTGAGAAATCACCGCAACGTTTACACACACAAACATGCCAGCCAGGGAATTCGCAGCTGATGGGCAGGTTGGCAAGGGAGCATTAGATTAATTTGGCCACAAGGCAAGGTTGCAATAAATATTAATTAGCCATAGCAAAAGGACCGTGTATTCAATTAGCCGAACGTTGCCCTTTATTCCTAGACAAGAACTCTTAACAAGGTTTACTCTCTCCTTTTTTTTTTTTTTAAATAAAACGTTTTTGGAAAACACAGTTTTTGGGGAGGGGGAAGGCTAGAAAAGGAAAGTTATTTTGCTATTCTCCAGCCCCCTTCAGTGATATCGATGTTAAAATGAAAAATTAAAATATAAAAATAAAAAATTAAAATATAGATGCCACTCACATTTGTTCTTCCTTTGGCACATTGGCAGATGAACAGAATTGAAAGGGACCTTGTAGGTCATCTAGTCCTACCCCCTGCCCAAGCAGCAGGCCCTACGACACCATTTCTGACAAATGGCAGTTCGATCTCTTCTGTGCGGTTCATGTTTGGCTTTAGCAGGAAGTATTTGTGTGTGTGTGTGTGTGTGTGTGTGTGTGTGTGTTTCTATCTGTCCACTGTCTGCGTGTATGTGTGTGTTTGTATAACTTCACAGAATGTGTATACTTCATCTCAGCAAAAGAAGGCAAGAGGTCAAGATGTTAACAAGACAGCTAAGCATTTAAAAACAAGTGATTTTGAAGTAATTAAAAATTAAAATTATTTTTTTTTTAAAAATCTTATCTTCTATCTATCTGTCTGGTGTATGTGTATGCGTGTGTGCGTTCCAGCATAACTCTGGAAAGCCTGAAGCAATTTCAGCCAAACTTGGTACACAGATGACTTATTCTCTGGAAACAAATACTGTGGGGGTAAGACATCCCTAAAACCCCTCGGGGTATGTGTTCTGTTAAGATACAGCCTGTTGTGCCTTAAAATGGCTTCTACTGTACTGTCATAAAAAGGCTTGAGTTACCATGGTAATGGCATCACAGTAGTCCACCAGGGGGCTCCCTCTGGTAAGGGGGGAAATCCAACACTAGAAATTACGTTTGGTCCAGACATTTCCCCCCCACCCCGTATAAATAAATACCCGGGCAATGCCAATTTATTGGCTACTAAAAAATAAAATCAAAAGCACCTTAATACAAAGAAATGGACAGGTATTTTATTTCCACGAATTCTAATTGGAAATCTGCGCAGGGAGTTAAAACCTACTGGGGGAGGGGGGGGAATCTAACATGGAAACCAGGTCTCTGCACTGATTTGTAACTTTCACGCCGTGAAAATCAATTTGATTTGCATCTGAATCAATTTGCATCGATTTAGTTATTTGTCAGTGTTTCGAAGGGGGCAAATCAATCCAAATAAATAAGTTTCAATTTGAAAAAAATTCATCTGGCTCAAGTCGAAATGTTTGGACAGGCACAATTCGCCATCCCAGTTTGAACATTTGAACATACCAGCAAGAACCCCACCCAGCTGCGTTGACAACTGCCAGCCCCCACCCCACCTCGGGATTTCTCACCTTTTGAAATTCTATAAGGGCATTTTTTATACTTTCAAAACTCTGAAATTAATGTTGATGTTAATGTTCAGGCTACTGATTTTATTGTACACCACCCAGGATCCCTTTCGCTGAAGGAGATGGGCGATGAAGAAATACGAAAAATGAATGAATGAATGAATGAATGAATGAATGAAGGAAGGAAGGAAGGAAGGAAGGAAGGAAGGAAGGAAGGAAGGAAGGAAGGAAGGAAGGAATTTCATTCCCAAGATATCAACCAGACCCAAAATATACATGCTAAAAAGGCATCTACATGAAGCACCAAGAGTCAGTTTGAGATAGTGGCTAGGGTGGAGATGGTGAGTTCTAGGTGATTGTGAGTTCTAGTCCTGCCATATGCATGAAAACTGGCTGGGTGACTTTGAGCCAATCACCAGGAGACGGTGAGTTCTAGACCCGCCTTAGGAGTGAAAACTGGCTGGGTGACTTTGAGCCAATCACCAGGAGACGGTGAGTTCTAGTCCCGCCTTAGAAGTGAAAATTGGCTGGGTGACTTTGAGCCAATCACCAGGAGACAGTGAGTTCTAGTCCTGCCTTAGGAGTGAAAACTGGTTGTGGGACTTTGAGCCAATCACCAGGAGATGGTGAGTTCTAGTCCCGCCTTAAGAGTGAAAACTGGCTGGGTGACTTTGAGCCAATCACCAGGAGACAGTGAGTTCTAGTCCTGCCTTAGGAGTGAAAACTGGCTGGGTGACTTACAATACAATACAATAGTAGAGTTGGAAGGGACCTTGGAGGTCTTCTAGTCCAACCATCTGCCTAGGCAGGAAACCCTATACCGTTTCAGACAAACAGCTATCCCACATCTTCTTAAAGACTTCCAGTGTTGGGGCATTCAAAACTTCTACCTTAGGAGTGAAAACTGGCTGTGGGACTTTGAGCCAATCACCAGGAGATGGTGAGTTCTAGTCCCGCCTTAGGAGTGAAAACTGGCTGTGGGACTTTGAGCCAATCACCAGGAGACGGTGAGTTCTAGTCCATCCATAGGCATGAAAGACAACTGACTCCGGTCCAGTCCAACCCACCTCACAGAGTTTATTGTTGTGGGGAAAACAGGAAGAGGAAAAAAGCATTAGATACGTTCAGCACCTTGAGTTATTTATTAAAAATAATAAAGGTGGGATAAAAATCTAATAAATAAGTAGCAGGGATTAAATGAGGAGGCCATATGCACATTTTCCATCCCCTGTGCAAGTCGGTCTTAATTCCAAATAGATGGAAATACTTAAGATGCAATAGCAAGTATGTTTTTTTTTTAAAAAACCAATGTGTTAATTTAGCAGGCTGCCAAGAATATCTGCTTAATTATCATTCGTCACAAAGTTACTGATAAACTTGAAAACTTCCAAAAAAATACAACTTCTTTTAGCCTGGCTACTTCCATTTCCTCCCTCTGCTCCAACTCATCCTATTTGCAAAGGAAATGAAGATCTGCATTATCACCCAATACGGGTAAGTCAGGGGTGTCCAAACTTGGGAACTTTAAGACTTGTGGACTTCAACTACCAGAATTCCCCAGCCAGCATGGCTGGCTGGGGAATTCTGGGAGTTGAAGTCCACAAGTCTTAAAGTTCCCAAGTTTGGACACCCCTGGTGTAAGTACTCGACTTACAACCCCAACGGAGCCCTGGCATTTCCGTTGCTAAGCGAGACAGTTGTTAAGTGAGCTTTGCCCAGTTTTAACGACCTTCCTTGCCCCAGCCGAAAACCGGCACTGACTGACGTCTGTCAAAGAAGGAATCTAAAAACAGATACCGCCTCATTCCCTAACTCAGGTGTGACTTTACCAGCAGGTACAATCTGAGCCCAGGTGTGCATGACGGGTAGCATCCTTTTGGGGAAACTGAGGAAAGGGCCTGGAGAACTGTTCTGACCTAGGCTTCATGAGGAAGCATAAATCACAATCTTAGTCCCCCCAAACCCTCTTTTATTTAGACGACTGTGAATTATGATCATTCACAGCCTGTAATTATTCATAAACAGTTTGTGAAGAGTCCGGCAGATGTCTGCTCGAGTTGCCACAGTCTTTCAGGGTAATGTTGAAAAGCACCCACCTTTCTCTCCCTTGAAACGCTGCCAGACCTAATTGCCAATTAGTTTTGCAAGGCTAAATGTAGCACAGAGGCAAACAGGATTTCTCAGGGCTTGAACCGACTAGATGAACTAATTACTTCTTGCAAAAGCTCATGTCTATTTGCTCCTCTTTTATGTCTTATGGGAGGGGCCAATCATCTCCAAGCCTTACTCCCAAGTCACCTTTTTTTCCTTAATTGTTCTTGCCTTCTGGCAGCCCTGCACATGCGCACACTGGGAACAGGCTAACACTGTTCTTCTGCCTCGTTGATGTCAGACTCCAGAGGCAGCACATAATGCCCAGATGGCCCTGGTCCCCTCTCTGCCTCCGATGCAGAGCCCTCGTCCGAGCCTTCCCCAAACTCCAAGACTGGCCCATGTTCCTCCCCAACCTCTTCACTCTCCAAAACTGCTGCCAGCTGCACAGGCTGACATTGGCCCACAACAAGAACATCCCTGGAAATGGAAGCTTTATGTTTTCATAGTTGCCAAAGCAACCATCATTTCCCCAAGAGGCTTAACCTGGTTTGAACATTACCTTGACACTGTCATCATATCACAGTTATTTCCCTGGAGAAATTACACTGTATTGCTAATTTTGTTGGATGCAGCCACATTTTTTTTCCCCGTGCATGGATTTACCTCCATAAATGCATTAAGCAGCTTTATTATGCTCAACGTATTTGTTGATGCGCAGAACTGCGGTGAAAGCTGGCAGCTGCCTAGGCAAACACAACTCTGATAGATTTGCGTGTTGGGTTGTTGTTGGCCTTTGGCACTGGACCAGATCAGCATTATCCTCTGTAAGTTATAGTCGGGTCTTCTCCATAGCGGCAATGTTTGCTCCGGTGGTTAAAGCACCAGGTTAGAAAGGAAGAGAACAGTGAATTCCACTCCCATCTTTGGCATAAAAGCCAGCCTGGCGATTTTGGAGCAATCACCAGGAGATGGTGAGTTCTAGTATTGTCTTAGGAGTGAAGGCCGGCTGGGTGATTTTGGGACAATCACAAGGCGATGGTGAGTTCTAGTATTGTCTTAGGAGTGAAAACTGGCTGAGTGATTTGGGGCCAAACACCAGGAGACAGTGAATTCTAGTCCGGCCTTAGGCATGAAAGCTACTGGGTGACTTTGGATTATTCAACAGGGATGGTAGGTAAATAAGTAGATAGGGTAGGTAGATGATAGATAGATAGATAGATAGATAGATAGATAGATAGATAGATAGATAGATAGATAGATAGATAGATAGATAGACAGACAGACAGACAGACAGACAGACAGATGATAGATAGATACATAGATACATAGATACATAGATGATAGATAAGATAGATAGATGATAGATAGATAAAGATATAGATAGATAGATGATAGATAGATAGATAGATAGATAGATAGATAGATAGATAGATAGATAGATAATAAATAGATAGATAATAAATAGATAGATAGATGATAGATAGATAGATAGATAGATAGATAGATAGATAGATAGATAGATAGATAGATAGGATGGATGGATGGTGGAATGGATGGATGGATGGTGGTATGGGTAGACAGACAGACAGACAGACAGATATGGACGGACAGATGGACACAGACAGACACGGATAGATGGATGGATGGATGGATGGATGGATGGATGGATGGATGGATGGATGGATGGATGGATGGACGGACAGACAGACTGACTCCATAAACATCCTGGCACCAGATCATGTAGAGCTTCATTTCAACATGTTTTTTAGACTGTTTGGAAATGCAGAAGGCATCACCAAACCAGGAGAAAGTGGAAGCGTAACATTTTAGAACTATTTAGCCATTTGCAATTCCATTTTTTGCAGCCCGTGTGC
Organism: Natrix helvetica; assembly: GCF_964273705.1. NCBI lineage: Eukaryota > Metazoa > Chordata > Lepidosauria > Squamata > Natricidae > Natrix > Natrix helvetica. The sequence continues at coordinate 3,727,970 of NC_138553.1, read as the reverse complement.
CAGGAACGGCCCTGCGGGGAGAATCAAATCAAAGCCTCCAGCATTTCATGCCTCAATTTCCCACGGTTCTTTTGTCTTATGTTCCCGCCAACGTTAAGATCGGACACCTAATAGCTCCTAATTAGCTGTTTGGAAAATTTTAGACCCGTTGAGCGGAGCGGGTGGAAGAAAGAAGTAATTCTTGAACGTCAGGATACAATTTGGGGGGATGCGTTCCTGGAAGACATAGCATTAATTTAATGTTTTTCAGGCATGAATTTGCAAGGTCTAGCAGCCAGATATTTTCCAAGCACTAGAACAGGGGTCCCCAAACTTGGCAACTTTAAGACTTGTGGACTTCAACTCCCAGAATTCTCCAGCCAGCTGGCTGGAGAATTCTGGGAGTTGAAATCCACAAGTCTTAAAGTTGCCAAGTTTGAAGACCTCTGCACTGGAACAATGTGTCTCAACTTGAAAATGTGTGGACTTCAACACCCAGAATTCCCCATGAATTGTGGGAGTTGAAATCCCCACATCTTCAAATTGAAAGATTGGGTAAAACTTGCAGTTGCAAAATGCCCAGATTTGAATCAGCAACACTGCAAACATTAGCGAAGAGTCCTCAACTTACAATCGTTCGTTTAGTGACCGCTTGGCGTTACGATGACACTGGAAACGGTTGACTTACAACTGGTTTTCACAGTTACGGTTTTGCAGTATCCTCGTGGTCAAAATTCAGAACTGCTTCATAATCCCGTGTCCCGGGATTATGGGATCCCTTTTTGCGACCTTCTGACCAGCAAAGTCAACGGGGGAAAAGTCAGAGTCACCTTACAACCGTGTTACGAACTTAACAATGGCAGTGATTCACTTAACGACACTGGCAAGAAAGGTTGTAAAAAGGGGGAAAGCTCACCTAACAACTGTCTCGCTTAGCAACAGAAATTTTGGGCTCAATTGTGGTCATAAATCAGGGGCTATTGGTATAGCACTGTGATGGCGAACCTATGGTACCTGTGGCACATGGAGCCATTTGTTAGGGCACGTGAGGCCTTGCCCTGTCAGCTCCAGCACGCATGTGCACTCTGGCCAGCTACTTCAGTCTTCCTTGAAGCCTCCGGAGCGCAAAAAACCAGCCCTTTGGACAAACCGGAGGTTTAGGAACAGACTTCCGGTTTGCTCGTAGGGCCATTTTTTTGACCTCCAGAGCCTTCAGGGAAGCCTCCCGAAGGCTCCGGAGGACGAACATCGGCTCTATGGACAAACCGGAAGTCACCATTCCCGAACTTCTGGGTTCCCTGTAGGTCCGTTTTTCGCTCTCCGGAGGTTCCTAGAAAGCCTCTGGAGCATGGGGAGGGTGAAAAAACTGTGCCAAAAGTGGGGGTGGGCGCTTAGCATTATGGGTGTGGCTCGCCCACGCATGGCCCCCCCTGCGCTCCCCCCACTTTTGGCACGGGAGCCCAAAAAATGTTAGCCATCACTGGTATAGCATAATGCAACCGAAAGAAGGCTTTCAGTCTGGCTCCTGTTCGTCGAAGATGTGTGGATTTCAACTCCCAGAATTCCGCAAACTCCCTCAGCTTCAGGGGAATTCTGGGAGTCGAAGTCCACCCGTTTTCAACATTGCTGAGGTTGACAAACCCTGGCCTCACTCACATTTCTTGCAAGTGAATCACTGCAGCTGTTAAGTGAGTGGCACAGTTGTTAAACGAGTCTGGCTTCCCCACTGATTTTGCTTGTCGGAAGGTCGTGAAAGGGGATCACACGACCCCAGGACACCGCAACCGTCATAAATGCGGGTCGGATATCAAGCATCCAAAATCTGTAAATCACTGTCAACTCTGAAGCTGGCCTGTCTGAGGCCATTTTGAGACTTCAGTGCTGACACGCTGGAACAGAAAATGCCTCCAGAAGTTGTGAATGCCCCAACACTGGAAGTCTTTAAGAAGATGTTGCATAGCCATTTGTCTGAAACGGTATAGGGTTTCCTGCCTAGGCAGGGGGTTGGACTAGAAGACCTCCAAGGTCCCTTCCAACTCTGTTATTTTATTCTATTCTATTCTATTCTATTCTATGGAAGGGAGGGAGGAAGGAAGGAAGGAAGGAAGGATTCTCCAAGGCACCTGAGGGCAGAACAAGAAGCAATGGGTGGAAACTAATCAAGGAGAGAAACAAGTTAGAACTGAGGAGAAATTTCCTGACAGTTAGAACAATTAACCAGTGGAACAGAAGTTGCCTCCAGAAGTTGTGAATGCCCCAACACTGGAAGTCTTTAAGAAGATGTTAGATAGCCATTTGTCTGAAACGGTATAGGGTTTCCTGCCTAGGCAGGAGGTTGGACTAGAAGACCCCCAAGGTCCCTTCCAACTCTACTATTGTATTGTATTGTATTGTATTGTATTGTATTAAAGATATGGAGGGGGGGGAATAGAGATAGTTGGGGTGTTGTAGCCAAAACAAAATACTTTCTCAGGTGAACCAAGGACATTCCTGCAGGTGCTTGGAAGGAGGAGACTGGAGTCACCTAGCAACTGGACAGCATCCTGATTGGACCATGTGACTGATTGTTTTGAGAAAGTGTCAAACTTTCATTTTTAATTAGGTGGAAACCGCGGGAAGAATCAGAGTCAGTTTCCACCAGCCTGAGCCAATATGACATATTTAATAAAAACCTATTCTTTGCAGAATTTGTCTGCCCCTGACAATCACGTGACCATGGGGGTGTTGCAATGGTCCTAAGTGGGGGGAAATGGTCATAAGTCACTTTTTTCAGTGCCATTTGTAACTTTGAATGGTCACTAGTGAATTGTTGTCAGCTGAGGACTCCCTGTATACCAGTAGAGAGAAGTTTACAATACAATACAATAGCAGAGTTGGAAGGGACCTTGGAGGTCTTCTAGTCCAACCCCCTGCCTAGGCAGGAAACCCTACACCACTTCAGACAAATGGCTATCCAACATCTTCTTAAAGACTTCCAGTGTTGGAGCATTCACAACTTCTGGAGGCAACTTCTCTTCCACTGATTCTGTCAGGAAATTTATCCTTAGTGCTAGGTTGCTTCTCTCCTTGATTAGTTTCCACCCATTGCTTCTTGTTCTGCCCTCAGGTGCCTTGGAGAATAGTTCGACTCAAGTTCCCTGAGGATGGGCTCTGGTACGAGTCCGAAAGCTCGGAAGAAGATACCTCTAGTCCCGGTGACCGACCCAGATTGGAATTCTCTTGGGACATGTATATTCACCTTCATTGGTGAAAGTCAATACAGGTAGTCCTCGAGTTACGAATGTAATGGAGCCTGCCCGTTCCATTCGGATGCTGAGAATTCGTGGGAGTGAATCTCGTGCTTTGAAGGGGATCACTCCCTCCTTTCGCCCACGCATTCGCTAATCGAATGTGAGGCTTGTTAAGTGCACATACGGTATTTCAGAGTGGGGAAGGCCATGGGGGGGGGGGGGGCTACTGATGGAAGAGACCACCTGCCTAAAACCACCCAAGGCCTCCCTGACCCACTGAAATAACTCATGCTCCCAAAATTGCTTCCCCCGCCCCAACCTTAAGATACAGAAGGATCTTGACAAACTTGAACATTGGCCATTATCTAATAAAATGAAATTCAATGGTGAAAAGAGTAAGGTTCTACATTTAGGCAACAAAAACAGAATGCACAGGTACAGTATAGGTGGTACCTTGCACAACAGTAGTAACTGTGAAAGGGATCTTGGAGTCCTAGTGGACAACCATTTAAATAGGAGCCAGCCGTGTGCAGCAGCTGCCAAAAAAGCCAACACAGTTCTAGGCTGCATAAACAGAAGGAGAGAATCAAGATCATGTGAAGGGTTAATACCAATTTCCTGACAGCTAGAACAAGTAATCAGTGGAACTCCTTCCCTCCAGAAGTTGTGAATGTCCCAACCCTGGAAGTCTTTAAGAGGATGGATAGCCATCTGTCTGAAACGGTATAAGGTTTCCTGCCTAGGCAGGGGGTTGGACTAGAAGACCTCCAAGGTCCCTTCCAACTCTGCTATTGCATTGTATTGTAACCTGCCGCATTACCTTGTGAAGATCTAGCAAGCAGTCTCCTCTCCAGCCTTGTGCGCCCCTCTGCAGTTCCGTCCGGGCCTCCGCGGGCCTCCCCTGACCCGCTGCAGGCTGAAATGGGTCTTCCAGGGACCGGCCCCCCGGAGGCTCTCTTTTGGCTTGCAACGGGGGCCAGGTAGGCTTCCGGAGGGATGATCCACCCCTCAGAAGCTTCATTTAGGCCAGCCACATGCAGGATGAACGTTGCAGGGCCTCTGTGGTCGTTCGTAAGGGCGAACAACTGCCGTGGGACTGCAAGGTTCATCGTTTCGGGCCTTGTTCGGAAACACGAGGGGTGCTTATTGCGCGACTTCGAACATTCGTAAAGGGAACGCTCGTAACTCGGGGGATTACCTGCACAGCTTTCTTTTCCGACTAGCTACCCGGAATCTTAACAACCATCCTTCACACAGAACAAATCCTGAAAGCGCGGAGACACGACAAGCCTTCTGGCTTAGAGGGCCTTCCGTTTGTGCGCCTCCCTTTTATGCGAAGATGAAATAAGCCAACGGTCAGTGAACAGTGAAATTGAAATTGAAATGCGACAATACAGAAACTGATTAAATGCACGGTTAACCTGGAGAACTCATGGCCACTAGGCTAAACAAAGGAAAGCGTTAAAGGCAGCCCACTTGCTCGAATCGTTGCTACGACGAGGTTTCGGGGTGTGTGTTTGTTTTTTTTAAAGAAATATTAATCTGCTTTTAAATAACAAGCCTTGGAGACGGCTTTTTAAGTCTCCTTTTTACATTATTAAACAGGTGCTAAAAATTGTCTGCTGGGGCGAAGGGAAAAGAGCATAATTCCAAGATACAAAACGGGGTGGGTGCTTTTGGACTATACCTTCCCTTGGACAAATCCCGGGAGAGAAACCGGAAAAAAATGTAAACAATGGTTTCTCGCTTAAGGACGGTTTTTCAACTGGCCTAAGGATGGGATTGTCCCAGGCTTTCTACTGTATTCTACAACTGTGTAGGGCAGGAAGTCTCCTAGACTTCAACCGTAAGAAGTCACGTGATGCTCACTTAATGACTGGCATGACTTCTGACCGCCATTCCGGGCCCAATTGTGGTCATAAGTCGAGGACTGCCTGTAGAGGATGCCCTTGTAGGTACATGAACCCAAGGACCTGATCAAGCCTTCTTTCTATTTCTTTCCCAATTCTTTTTCATATGCGTGTCTTAATTGTTTGATCTTGGGGTGGAGAGACGAAGGCTGTGCTCACACTGTTGCCCTTGGGGGGGGGGAGAAAAATAGAGAGGGAGAGGGAGGGAGGAAGAGAGAGGGAAGGAGGGAGAGGGAGAGAGGAAAGGAGGGAGGGAGAGAAAGAGAGGAAAAAAGAGAGGGGGAGAGGAAGGGGTAGGAAGAGGAGGGAGAGAAAGAGGGAGGGAGGAAGGAGGGAGAGAGAGGGAGGGAAGGAAGAAAGGAAGGAGAGAGGGAGGGAGAGAAGGAGGGAGGGAGAGAGAGAGACTGCAAGATGGCATCGCAATTTCACTCCTTTCGTATGAGCACCTGTCATCTTGAAGATTTTCACACAAACACACACACACAGAGACACACACACCAATCCACTTTGAATTTGCAAGCAGACAGGTACTTGGGCGAACGTACAATTCCTCAAAGCAGCTGTGCCGTTTCTCCCACACACACACACAACACGAGATACAGCTGCAACGATATAATTTACTCCCTTAATATTTGTGTTTTAGCGATCGCTCTACTCCAGAGATAAAAGCCATTAAGATCCTCTAAATTGCTCCTGAAACAGTCGGTGACTTCGTTTTTCCTTCTTCACTCTCTTAAGCTCTGCCCATTTTTCTTTCCAGCTGGGTGCCGAAGTATCACGCGAAACTAATATTTGAATTTTCTGAATGTACTTGTAAAAAGAAGAAACCCATGCAAAAGCAAAGGAAAAGACTGCGATTTGCTGTTCAACTAACAAAAGGAATTGCTTCCTTGTTTGAAAACCGTATCGTCGTCCTATTTCGCTATCAAAATTTGCACAAAAAAGAAGTCTAGTTAATGGAGGTTTACCAAATAACTGACATCCTGGTATACAGTATATCTAAAATATTGAAAAAAAAGTATTTCATGTTTTCAAGCTGTCCCTAAAAATGCAAAATTCCATAACACCTGATGATACATGGATGATCAAGGAGAAAACACTACTAAATCTGAATTTTTTCACTATATTTCAAGCATTCATAGCTATACATTCATATGTAGGTATGTATATATGTGTAAAGGTAAAGGTTCCCCTCGCACATATGTGCCAGTCGTTCCTGACTCTAGGGGGCAATGCTCATCTCTGTTTCAAAGCCGAAGAGCCAGCGCTGTCCGATGACATCTCCGTGGTCATGTGGCCTGCATGACTCAACGCCGAAGGCGCACGGAACGCTGTTTCCTTCCTACCAAAGGTGGTTCCTATTTTTCTACTTGCATTTTTACATCCTTTTGAACTGCTAGGTTGGCAGAAGCTGGGACAAGGAACGGGAGCTCACTCCGTTACGCGGCGCTAGGGATTCGAACCGCCGAACTGCCGGCCTCTCTCATCGACAAGCTCAGTGTCTTAGCCAGTGAGCCACCACGCCCCTCTTGTGTGTGTGTGCGCGCGCGCGCATGTGTGTGTATATGTTACGGTGAAAGACCGAAATCTGGTGAATGTCGACATTCACCAGATACGCTTGGTGAATGTCCGAAAATACCCTTATCCTCTCGACACCCTTACCCTAATCCGCTTACCCTAATACCTCGGCAGATATGCTTCCTTTTCGCGTCTTCTATTCGCGGAGTTTTTTTTTTAATGTCGATCGCAGGATTATTTTTTTTATGTCGATCGCAGGATCGCAGGTTTTTTTAAAAAAACTCCGCGAATAGAAGGGTGTCGAGAGGATAAGGGTATTTTCGGACATTCACCAAGCGTATCTGGTGAATGTCGACATTCACCGGTGAATGTTGACATTCACCAATTTCGGTCTTTCACCGTAACATATACACACACACACACACACACACATACACATATATACACATACATATACATACACACACACACATATATTCATATTCCTTAACTTACAACCAGAATTGAGTTAAACTGTCTACTGCTAAGCGAGACAGTTGTTAAGTGAGTTTTGCCCCATTTCACCACATTTCCTGCCACTGTTGTTAAGTGAATCACTGCAGTTGTTGAGTTAGTATAACACGGTTGTTAAGTGAATGTGGCTTCCCCATTGACTTTGCTTATCGGAAGGTCGCAAAAGTGGATCACGTGACCCCCTTGGGGACACTGCGACCGTCATAAACTCGAGTCAATCATGAAGCATCTACATTTTGATTGCAGGTCATGGGGTCGTAAGTGCGGAAAACGGTCGTAAGTCACTGTTTTCAGTGAGGTTGTAACTTTGGTTGTCAGCCAAGGACAATCTGTATGTCTATTAAATTCTATTTTGTAACTCAAGGGCAAAACATGCTGATACGTCTCGACTTATGACTGGCCACTTGTTCCAAGGTTGTTCCAAGTTATGACGGACCTGCCCAAGGACATTTACGACCTGGTTCTGAAGATCCACATCACCTCCGAAATGGTATGCTAGCATTTGTGGATGTTTGCCACACCTCAGAGTCATGTTACAATCATTTTGCAGAAAACGGCCATTTATTTCCAAGTTTTCAGCAAACCCAGCCCATAGCAAGCCGCTAGTTCGCTTAACGACCACTGCAATCATCATCTTCATTTAACAATCCCATAATCCCTTGCAGGGTAGAGTGTGGGCAACTGAATGGCTAGCAGAGTGTCTTAATGGCCAGATGCCCTTCCTGTTGCCAATGAGGAGTTTTGTTCAGCAGATGTATCCTCAGAGAGAGAGAAATATCTGCCTCTACCTGGGATCGAACTCACGGTCTCCTGATTGTGAGGCCAGCACTCCACCTCTAGGCCACCGCACCCCTCCTAACGACCGCTGCAATAAGGGTCATAAAGTGGGTCGGTTGTGTGGGTGACTTACAATACAATAGCAGAGTTGGAAGGGACCTTGGAGGTCTTCTAGTCCAACCCCCTGCTTAGGCAGGAAACCCTATACCGTTTCAGACAAATGGATATCCAACAGCTTCTTAACAACATCCAGTGTTGGGGCATTCAGAAGTTCTGGTGGCAAGCTGTTCCTCTGATTAATTAATTTAAATGATTGATTGATTGATAGATAGATAGATAGATAGATAGATAGATAGATAGATAGATGATAGATAGATAGATAGATAGATAGATAGATAGATAGATAGATAGATACATACATACATACATACATACAATAGAATGTATCTTCTAGTCCAACCCCCTGCCTAGGCAGGAAACCCTATACCGTTTCAGACAAATGGCTATCCAACATCTTCTTAAAGACTTCCAGTGTTGGGGCATTCACAACTTGATGGACATCTCTGTCTTGACATGATCACCGTGATGGGCAGATTCCATCACAGTCGTAAATCGAGGGCGTGTAAGTATGAGAAATCTGTGTTTATTTGTTTTTTTCAAATTCTCCATCACCCAAAGAGCTAAAGACAACTTGGCGATAGCAAGCCAGTTACATTCCCATCCATTTTTAATAAATAACTGTCACGCTGACGGGATCATCTCTCCTCATCTGTCATTATGCCATTATGCGTGGATGAGACCAATTGTCTCCGGGGTCTTATTTTACATTATATTTTTACAAGGATGTCAGGGCACAAAAGGCATTTATTCTCAAGAAATTGTTGCGTGCTGCGTCCAAGTCCCGGTAAAACCGAGGAAGATAGAGAAAGCAGTTGATTTAAAAAAGAAATCAAAAATAAAAATAAAATCAGCATTTATCAATTGAAAAGTGTTTCTAGTTCTCCCCCCTCTCCTTTGTTTTTATTTCAGAGCCAGCTAATGGGAAGGGGGGGGGGAGTTTTAAAGCAAGCTGTCCCCAGAAGGATAGAAAGCACAACGAAAAATGGCGTGGAAATTTTTAATGCTGCCCAGGAAGTGGTGCGCAGAGTACACTTTTTGGGAAGAGTAATTTGGATGAGTATTTTATATCCTTCTCGGTTTGAAGGCGCTGGCAGGCTCAGCCAAGGAGCAGCTGTGGTGTTTTGAATAGAATAGAATAAGGAATAGAATAAAACAGAATATAGAATAGAACAGAAAAAGGAATAGAAAAGAATAGAATAGAATAAGAAATAGAATAGAATAGAATAAGAAAGAAAAGAATAGAATAGGAATGGACAGACGGCAGATAGATAGATAGATAGATAGATAGATAGATAGATAGATAGATAGATAGATAGATAGATAGATAGATAATCCTCAATTTATATTATAACACACAGATACTCATGTCTTTAAGTTGTGTGTGTGTGTGTGTGTTTCTGTGTGTATTGTGTGTGTGTGTATGGCTACGGATGCTTGAAATACGGTGAAATAAATCAGATTACAACTACTTTCTTCTCATTGACCATCACTGCTGAAGGAGGTGTGATGGAAGTTCACAATCCCTTAACAACTGTCTTGCCTGGCAACACAAACTTTGGGCTCCACTGTGGTCGTAAGTCGAGGACTATCCATATTCCAGAGCCCTTGCTGATCCGTGGCATTATTCTGCCAATTCTGCTGAGCAGGCAGTTTCTGCAACATTCCCGTAGAGCCCCCCCCCCCAGGGGGCTTCCCCACTCCTGCCTTGTCCATCAATGTGAATTTTGCAGCGCCTGTCAAGGCCATCTCGATGTCTCTGTCCATTGGAACCGATAACCCGTCCCTCCCCATTTCACGTTCCCGCGGGATGGGATCGTCTCACAGCTGCCAAAATGATGCTAGCTAGCAACTCCCGCTGGGATTAGTCAAACCACGAACCAAATGAACCTTGGCAACAGCCAGGCATCCAAAAGTAAATCAGAGTCCGAGGCAAAGGATTCCTCCAAGTCCCAATTTATGAAGAGAGACACGTTGGCACATCTGGGAAAACCTGAATCTGAAAGCTTCCTGGTTTTCCCCACCCAGTTGAAAGTTCATGATCTTGCCCCCACACCCACAAGTCCACCCCATGGTCCAATCTCCCACTGCCATGCTGGCAGTTCCACCCACCCAGTTCCGGTCAGGTGCAGAGGTGCAGAGAAGAAAGGATGACCTTGGCTTTCTAGAAAGAATGTTGTTATGGCTACATATTATCTAACTCCGTACAATCCCCCCCCCCCGGTTTTCTTGTTTCATGCCTAGGACGGTCGCTGTCAGGTACACGTCTCTGTTTTACTGACGGGGGAGGTTTGCCCCGTGCAAGATCAGCGCGTCCTTCCAGCTTCAACTAAAGGAGGAAGAAAAGTAGCAAGAACTGTCCCCTAATTACGCCAGCCGAATTTGAGATGGACGGCAAGGAATTACAGGGAGTCCTCAACATACAACGGTTCATTTAGTGACTGTTCGAAGTTACAATGGCACTGAAAAAAGAGGGACTCTGATGGGCATTTTTCACGCTTACGACCGTTGCAGGATCCCCAGGGTCACGTCATCCACATTCAGCCGACTCATATTTATGACGGTTGCAGTGTGCCAGCATTATGCGATTCTCTTTTGCGGCCTTCCGGCAAGCAAAGTCAATGGGAAAAGCAAGGTTCTTTTAACAGCCGTGCCACTGAATTAACAACCGCAGTGATGCACTTAACTGTGGCATGGAAAGTCATAAAAACGGGGACAAAATTCACTGAACAAATGTTTCACTTAGCAACAGAAAAATTGGGGCTCAATTATGGTGGGAGGAAGGGAGGGGAAGGAAGGAAAGAAAGAAAGAAAGAAAGAAAGAAAGAAAGAAAGAAAGAAAGAAAGAAAGAAAGAAAGAAAGAAAGAAAGAGGGAGGGAGAGAGGGAAAGAAAGAAAGAGGGAGAGAGAAAGGGAGGAGGGAGAGCAGAAGGAAGGATGCAAGGAAGAAAGGAGGAGGAAGGGAGGGAGAGAGAGAAAGAAAGAAAAAAAGAAAGAAAGAAAAGACAGGGAAGAAAATAAAGGAAGGGAAGGAGGGGGAAGAAGGAAGGAAAAAGGGAAGGGGAGGAAAATAAAGGGAGGGAGGGCGGAGGAGGAAGGAAGGAAGGAAGGAAGGAAGGAAGGAAGGAAGGAAGGAAGGAAGGAAGGAAGGAAGGAAGGAAGGAAAGATCCAGGTCTTTCCTAGTTTCTCAACCCAGCCTCTGTCTCGTGTCTTTTAAAACAAGCTACACCAATGTCCAATGCCTGCTTTGTAGGGAATATGCTAGAGATTAATTAATCTCTCATAAAACAAACGAGAACCCTTTTAAGGTTGCGGAAGAGAAATAACCTTGAAACCTCTCATCTCACGTATAAAAAAATGGAAAGAGAAGAGGGGAACCGGCAAGTAAGAAAGTCGGGGTGACCTTTTCCCGAAGGGGCTCCCCGTCTCCGTTTTCAACAAATTGTCTCGTCGCTGATGCAAATTCCAGAGTTCATGTAAGAAGCATCGCGGAGATTCCCTGGAGGAAAGGCCTGCCTCAAGGATTATCAACATCCTAGACCAACCCCAAGGGAACGGTTTTTATGTCCCTGTGCCCTGAATTTCTTCTGTGATGGTGAGGCCAAGCCACATTATCACAGAAAAAGACAGGAGAGTTACAACTCAAAGAAGGATGGAGAGAAAGTATTTCTGGAAGCATGGAGCAGTGTAGGGTCTTCAGTGCTTTCGGAACTGGGATGGTTTCTTGCAGACCTTTCATGACCCATCTAGGTAACATCATCAGTGCTAGAAGGGAGTGAGGTTGGAGGAGGAGGAGGAGGAGGAGGAGGAGGAGGAGGAGGAGGAGGAGGAGGAGGAGGTGGTGGAGAAGGAGGAGGAGGACGACGACGACGATGACAGGGGATTCCTTGGTGCTCTCTGAGCTGGATGGTTTTCTTGCAGACGTTTCATGAGCCAACTAGGTAACATCATCAGTGCTTAGAAGGGAGTGGGGCTTGCGGAGGAAGAGTCCTTGCTGCTCTCTGGTGAGTCATGTGCTGGCCACACCCACATCCAAGTGGCAGTTGGAACATAATTCTTTTCAGGTGGGGAGGGGGAGTAGAACGTCTAACTCTTTAGCATCAGAGCATGTTAATAATAATATAGTATAAGAAATACTACTGATCTGATGGTCATTTCAAAAAACCTTTTCTTAGCAAGCACCCAGAAGCCAAGAGGAATATACATGCCAAATTTCAAGTTTGTAAGCTTTACGGTTCTGGAGGCTTCGTGATGATGCGTGAATGGTATTTCGCTTTTAGATAGATAGATAGATAGATGTATAAATATGAGGACGCGCATCCCCCCCACCCAACCTGCAAAACTTTGAAAAATAGTTCTTCCTTGTGAAATTCTATTCACCACGGATCGGAAGATGATAAAGTAAGATTTTAGCATTTCTCCCAGGCTCCGAGAAGCCATCGTGACAGAAATTCGAGAAAAATGATATTGCTTATCCTGCAGATGGAGGCCCTGGAATTTTCATTTCAGCCCCCCCTCTGCCCCCAAAATGGCTTTTCGAATACGCGATTCCATTTAAAATAGATGCTGTTCCACACTTCCCACACTCCAGCGACGGAAAACGTAAAAACATCTATTATTTTCTGGAGGTATTCTTTTTTTAAAAAAAGAACAGGAATCCATCAGCGGTGCAAAACCTTCCAGAGGCCTTCGGAGGAGATCTAAGACAGCAGCAAATTAAAGTGGATCCTATTACTTGTAGGCCCTGGACCACAAAGGGCAGCAGTTGAAAAACCGGTGTGACTTTGATCTCCGTTGTAACAGAAAAGCAAAATGACATGTTGAAATGAAAATAATTTAGAATGGATGAAAAGCCAGGCCACACTTGGGCTGAAAGAGAGAGGAGCTGGATTTGCAAAGAGGGTGCCGGGGAGGGAGGGGGGGGCAACCCAGAGAGCCCCACACCTGTGGCCACTTGAGAAAGCAGCCCAGGATGGAGACAGTGGGCCCTCGACTTACGACCGTAATTGGGATGAGCGTGCATGGGAGGCGGTGACCCTTTGAGAGCTGCATGCGACGAAATTTCATTAGACTAGACTAGACGAGACGAGACGAGAAAATAGAAATGGAAAAAAAGTAGAATGAAAACAGAATAGAATAGAAAACAGAATAGAATAGAATATAGAATAGAATATAGAATAGAAAATAGAATAGAAAATAGAATAGAAAACAGTAGAATAGAATAGTAGAGAACAGAATAGAAACTGAAACTACTGCCTGCTTTGAACTGTGAGTGAAACTGTTCTCTCCTGCTTGTATCCTGCTTGTAACTTCTACCACGTTGAAAAAAATCTACTATTGGCTTTGTACATTTATTCCTCTCTTATTATGTACATACAGAAGTTAATAAATCCAGCTGAATCAGTTATCTGTGCGTGCTTTCCGAATTTGATTTTTCTGCAACAAACCTGGACAGATCCGGACCACACCGAAGAATATCGACCAGTCCTTCCGTGAGAGTGATAAAAAGCCAAATTATGAGCATCCCTCCAAGACTGAAAAGCAGCGATGGGGCCTTGTCCTTTCATCGTAAGATCATTAATAAGCGAACGGAGATTAAATCGAAACCGAAGAGTGGGGCTTAAACCCACATCCTGTACATAAGCAACCACGTTATTTTTCTACTGACAGCGTAATGAAGTTGACACACTCTGAGATGGCCAAGGAACATGGAGGTGGGGTGGGGGGGGTGGAAAAAGATGATGGATTAGGCTCATCTTAAAATCATTAGGAACCTACATAATATTCTACAAGATCCTTAACCTCTGATTTATCAATATGTGGCCAGTTAACTCTTTGTTCCCAAGTTCTTGCAAATAATCAATAACGCTTTAACAACAGCCTCTAACTTTACTCGATGCAAAAATTTATGAACAATCCAAAGTCCACTTTTTTTACTACTGATAGTAATTGTGTGTGTGTGTGTGTGTGTGTGTGTGTGTGTTAAATTTTGTTTGCAGATTAAATCGAGCGGGTCCAGAGTTATTTCACGAGAAGGGTCCTCCACTCCTCTGCTCATAATAGAATCCCTTATGCCACCCAGCTTGAAATTTTCGGCTTGGACAATCTGGAACTACGTCGCCTACAGTCTGACCTAAGCATAATACACAAAATTGTCTGCTACAACATCCTACCTGTCAACAACTGCTTCAGTTTCAACCACAACAACACAGGAGCACACAATCGATACAAACTCAAGGGAAACAGCTCCAAACTCCATTGCAGAAAATACGACTTTAGCAACAGAGTGGTCCACGCCTGGAATGCTCTACCTGATTCCGTTGTTACATCCTCAAACCTCCACAGCTTCAACCTCAAACTGTTGTTTAGTTTAGTTTAGTTTAGTTTAGTTGTTTAGTTTAATTTAGTTGCTTGTTGGTGGTTCCCAATCAAGGCCGATTCCTGGCAAACACCTGGACAAAATGCAGTTTTCTTAGCAAGGTTTTTGGAAGTGATTCTTCCTATGGCTGAAAATAATCATCATCACCTAGCCTGGTCCCTTATCCACTACACCAAACTGTGTTTAAAGCACCAAACCAGCAACTGGGAGAGTGTGAGTTTTAGTCCTGCCTTAAGCACAAAAGTTTGCAGGATGACTTTGGCCATTGACCAGGAGACTGGGAGTTCTAGTCCTGCCTTAGGCACAAAAGCTACCTGAGTGATTTTGAACCAATCATCAAATGACAGTTATTCTCTATAATCAATTAATCAGTGGAACCTCACTGGAGGTTTTCAAGAAGAGATTGAACAATCATTTGCCTGAAACGCGGTGGCTCAGTGGCTGAGACGCTGAGCTTGTCAATCAGAAAGGTTGGCAGTTTGAATCCCTAGCGCCGCGTAACGGAGTGAGCTCCCATTACTTGTCCGAGCTTCTGCCAACCTAGCAGTTCGAAAGCAGGTAAAAAATGCAAGTAGAAAAAAAATAGGGACCACCTTTGGTGGGAAGGGAACAGCGTTCTGTGCATCTTCAGCATTGAGTCATGCCGGCCACATGACCACGGAGACATCTACAGACAGCGCTGGCTCTTCGGCTTTGAAACGGAGATGAGCACCGCCCCCTAGAGTCAGGAACAACTAGCACATATGTGCGAGGGGAACCTTTACCTTTTGCATTTTTTTAAAAAAACAAATCTGTCCTGTCAATCTTTTGCCTCTCTCTCCCCTCCAAAGCCAAATGCACAAAAGGCCATGAGTCCTGGGACTGACTGCATTTTCTTACCCTAGTTTTGAAGAATGTTGTTCGCACTCAAATGCTGCCACAAGTGTGGTTGCGTGACACGGATAGTTAAACAAACGACCAGGAAAAAAAAACACACACACAACCCGCTAAGCTCTTGACACACTCTTAGCTCTGGCGGTTGCACTTACAGATGCTTCTAAATAAAATATGACACCGGGGGCTCATTCGAAGGATAATCGCAACCGGGGTTTGAAAAATAAAAAAAATGAGCCACGGGTTTCTTGAAAGCTGCCAAACGACACACTCCTTCCTCGCTTTTATCGGCCCTCGCCGAGAAGCAAATTTAAAATACCGTCAAAACCAAGCGGCAATGTTCTACATGAACTGGCCCATTTTTATCGCCGCCAAAAAACGAGCGGCAAAGTTTCACCTGAGCCATTTTGTTGGATTGCCGTAAACGGTTCCCTGTGTGAATAATCACGCAGCCCTTCACCAGCGCAGAACCGAGATCATCAACTCCCAGGAGCGGAGCTCATGTCTTGCTTAAGGAATGAGGTCCACTGTTGAATGACGTCCACGGTTGAAACAAGTTAGAATGATAGAATCACAGCCTTGGAAGGGACCTTGGAGGTCTCCACTGGAGGTTTTTAAGGGGGTGCTGGACAGTCACTTGTCTGAAATGGTAGAGGGTCTCTTGCTGGAGCAGGGGGCTGGACTAGAAGACCTCCAAGGTCCCTTTCAACTGCGTTATTCTGTTCTGTTATTCTTCCTGTGATATCAATCATAAAAGTAAAGGTTCCCCTCGCACATATGTGCTAATCGTTCCCAACACTAGGGGTGGTGCTCATCTCCATTTCAAAGCCAAAAAGCCAGCGCTGTCCAATGACGTCTCTGTGGTCATGTGGCCGGCATGACTCAATGCTGAAGGTGCATGGAATGCTGTTCCCTTCCCACCAAAGGTGGTTCCTATTTTTCTACTTGCATTTCTTATGTGCTTTCGAACTGCTACGTTGGCAGAAGCTGGGGCGTCACAGGAGCTCACTCCGTTATGCAGCGCTAGGGATTCGAACTGCCGAACTGCTGACCTTTCTGATCGACATGCTCAGCGTCTTAGCCACTGAGCCCTCCGCATCCCCTATATCCTTCATGTAAAGGCAAAATAAAGTCTGAAATGGTATAGGGTCTCCTGCTTGAGCAGGGGGCTGGACTAGAAGACCTCAATGGTCCCTGTCCAACTCTATTCTCATTCTAGTCAAACACCCCCTGCTCAAGCAGGAGACCCTATACCATTTCAGATACATGGTTGTCCAACATTTTCTTAAAAATATCCAGTGATGGGAGCACCTACAATTTCTGAAAGCAAGTTGTTCCACTGATTAATTGTTCTCACTGTCAAGAACTTTCTCCTCAGTTCTGCGTTGCTTCTCTCCTTTATTAGTTTCCACCCATTGCTTCTTGTTCTGCCCTCAGGTGCTTTGGAGAATAGCTTGACTCCCTCTTCTTTGGGGCAGCCCCTGAGATATTGGAAGACTGCTATCATGTCTCGCCTAGTCCTTCTTTCTCTTAAGCTAAACATACCCAGTTCCTGCAACCGTTCTTCATATGTTTTAGCCTCCAGTCCCCTAATCCTCTTTGTTGCTCTTCTCTGCACTCTTTCTAGAGTCTCTGCATCTTTTTTACATCGTGGCGACCAAAACTGAATGCCGTATTCCAGGTGTGGCCTTACCAAGGCCTTATAAAGTAGAACTAAGATTTCACGTAAGCTTGACCTTGTGATCTTGATTGTGTTAGCTTTACTGGCGGCGGCTGCACACTGAGGCAGAGGAACAGGGGGAGCCTGTTCCCAGTGTGCGCATGCGCAGAGCTGCCGGAAGAGAAGAACAACTCAGAAATCAGGGTCGACTTGGGAGTAAAGCCACAGGTGGAAGAGGATTGGCCCCTCCCATAGGAAACAAAAGAGGAGCGAAAGGGGAGGGGGCTTTTGCAGGAAACAATTCATTCGTTCGGTCGTTAGATTCCTTTCAGGAGTGTGAAGATCTGTCCGTGAATCTCGGAGACTCTGTGCCCAGCCTTTCCTTGCACAGCACCTCATTGGGAAAGTATTTACATGGCAGCTTTCCAAGCTAGATAAGGTCTGTGGTCATAAATACTCCTTTGAAAGACTTTGCTGAATGGGAATGAGAGGAATTCACATTCGTTTAATAAAAGGGGTTTTGTCGGGACCAGGACTCTGCCTCGGGCTTTTCGGGGAAACTGTTGTCCTTCACTATGTTGAGCAGATCCAAAAAGGTATAATTTTGACAGGGGGGAAAATATCCCATAAAAGCTTGCAAGATTCCTGGGGAAAATGGAAGATTAAGATTGCATCTGTCGCTACCTGAAATATCGCTTAATCAGTCCATTTTTCTGAAACTGGAGTGCTATTACTAAGCCCTGTTCCTTCTCATCCTTTATTTTTATTTTCCATGGACTCAGAGAGATTTGCTCGCGTTCCGACCGGCTTCTTTAACCTTTCAAATGTCAGCCTATTTCTCGATTTGGTAGATTTCCAAAGATAGACCAATTTTGTTTTACAACCATTTTATTTAAGGAAGCATTTCAATTCCCCCCCCCGCCCCCTCTCCCCACCCCAATTCAATTCCAGTTTTACCCCCGGGAAAATTACAGCTTTTGGTATCGTTCAACACAGCAGAGGCCAGTATCCAGAATGTGCAACTCGCAAAACGATAAAAGTGACTTGATAGTTGTAAATTCGTCATTTGATATATTTCAAACCCACCCTTTTTTTTTCTTTTGGAAATATATATATATATATTGGTTAATTACTTCTAATTTCTGGATGTTTTTTTCTATTTCTGTAGGCACCGTGTTTAAAACAGCTTGTGGGGAAACGTTACACCTCGCCCACACACCCTACTAGATATCAAAACTTTTCTCTCTGCTTCTAACAGAAAGTGGTATTAAGTGGTTCAGCCTTTTTCAAACTGGGGGCCCCACCCCCATCTATTGTCTGCCTCCCGAGTCTCAGCTGATCGGGAGGGAATCGGGATTTTGCAGTAACCTACTCCCAGGAATGGGGAAGGAAATGAGAATTTTGCAGTATCCTTCCCCTGGAATGGGGAGTGAATGAGGATTTTGCAGCATTCTTCCCCTGGAATGGGGAGGGAATGAGGATTTTGCAGTATCCTTCCCCTGGAATGGGGAGGGAATGAGGATTTTGCAGCATCCTTCCCCTGGAATAGGGAGGGAATGAGGATTTTGCAGTATCCTTCCCCTGGAATGGGGAGGGAATGAGGATTTTGCAGTATCCTTCCCCTGGAATGGGGAGGGAATGAGGATTTTGCAGCATCCTTCCCCTGGAATGGGGAAGGAAATGAGAATTTTGCAGTATCCTTCCCCTGGAATGGGGAGGGAATGAGGATTTTGCAGCATTCTTCCCCTGGAGTGGGAAGGAAATGAGAATTTTGCAGTATCCTTCCCCTGGAGTGGGGAGTGAATGAGGATTTTGCAGCATCCTTCCCCTGGAATAGGGAGGGAATGAGGATTTTGCAGTATCCTTCCCCTGGAATGGGGAGGGAATGAGGATTTTGCAGTATCCTTCCCCTGGAATGGGGAGGGAATGAGGATTTTGCAGCATCCTTCCCCTGGAATGGGGAAGGAAATGAGAATTTTGCAGTATCCTTCCCCTGGAATGGGGAGGGAATGAGGATTTTGCAGCATTCTTCCCCTGGAGTGGGAAGGAAATGAGAATTTTGCAGTATCCTTCCCCTGGAGTGGGGAGTGAATGAGGATTTTGCAGCATCCTTCCCCTGGAATAGGGAGGGAATGAGGATTTTGCAGTATCCTTCCCCTGGAATGGGGAGGGAATGAGGATTTTGCAGTATCCTTCCCCTGGAGTGGGGAGTGAATGAGGATTTTGCAGCATTCTTCCCCTGGAGTGGGAAGGAAATGAGAATTTTGCAGTATCCTTCCCCTGGAGTGGGGAGTGAATGAGGATTTTGCAGCATCCTTCCCCTGGAATAGGGAGGGAATGAGGATTTTGCAGTATCCTTCCCCTGGAATGGGGAGGGAATGAGGATTTTGCAGCATTCTTCCCCTGGATTGGGGAGTGAATGAGGATTTTGCAGCATCCTTCCCCTGGAATAGGGAGGGAATGAGAATTTTGCAGTATCCTTCCCCTGGAATGGGGAGTGAATGAGGATTTTGCAGCATCCTTCCCCTGGAATAGGGAGGGAATGAGGATTTTGCAGCATCCTTCCCCTGGAATGGGGAGTGAATGAGGATTTTGCAGCATCCTTCCCCTGGAATAGGGAGGGAATGAGGATTTTGCAGCATCCTTCCCCTGGAGTGGGGAGGGAATGGGGATTTTGCAGCATCCTTCCCCTGGAATAGGGAGGGAATGAGGATTTTGCAGCATCCTTCCCCTGGAATGGGGAGTGAATGAGGATTTTGCAGCATCCTTCCCCTGGAATAGGGAGGGAATGAGGATTTTGCAGCATCCTTCCCCTGGAGTGGGGAGTGAATGAGGATTTTGCAGTATCCTTCTCCTGCCACGCCCACCAAGTCAAACCCAGAAAACGGGTAGTAAAAAAAAAATTGAATCCCACCATTAGGTTGGGAGAGCCGTTGTCAAAATTCATTCACAGCCAACAATCTTCCTTTTCAGGAAAATTGCCTTGGGCCATTAGAGCCCAATTTCTAGCATTTTTGATCACCTCAAGTGGTGCCATGAAGCTGAGTCATGGCAACCGAGTTTCTTGTTGTTTCAAAACTCAAAGGTGCTTTTTCCAAAAGGCAACTGGGCTTTCTTAGGGTTTGTTTTTCCCTTTGAAAACGTTATACTTTTCATCCAAGAAGCTTCTTCAGTTCTGACTCTTCAGCCTTGGATGGAGAAGCGTAATATCAACCCTTGAGGTGTGCGGACATGCACACTTCAAACCCAAGAAGACACTAAGGCAGAAGCTTCTCCAACGCAAGGATAAAACACCCAGACGCAAACTGAGCAATGGGGCCTATGCAGTACAATGCAGTGAGCCAGGTGTAGATCTGTACATTGGGGAAACAAAACAGCCACTTCACAACCACATGTTTTCCGGGTGCGATTCAAGGTACTAATTATGACCTTTAAAGCGCTCCATGGCTTAGGCCCAGGGTACCTGCGAGACCACCTACTGCCACCAGTAGCCTCCCACCGTCCAGTACGATCCCACAGAGTTGGCCTCCTCAGGGTGCCGTCGGCCAGGCAGTGTCGGCTGGTGACCCCCAGGGGGAGAGCCTTCTCTGTGGGAGCACCTTCCCTCTGGAATGAGCTGCCCCCGGAGCTCCGCATAATCCCTGACCTCCGGTCCTTCCGACGCACCCTAAAAAGTTGGCTTTTCCAGCAAGCCGGCCTGGCCTGTTAATTTTATCAAATTTTTAAAATGTTAGTGTTATATTAATTGGGTTTGTTTTTTGGATTGTTTCCAATTTCCTTTTACCTTTTGTAATATGTGTTTTTTAATGCTGTACGCCGCCCTGAGTCCTTTGGGAGAAGGGCGGCATATAAATCCAATAAAACAAACAAAACAAAATAAACAAGCATGGCGCAAGAGAGGAGAACAAACCCATCGGGACTAGATTCAGCAGTCCATCTGCATTTAAAAGACACAGGCCATTCTTTTGAAGACAACAAAGTCCATATGTTGGACAGAGAGGAACACTGGTTTGAAAGAGGGCTCAATGAGGTCATCTATGTCAATACTGAACAGACCCCTCTCAACCGAGGGGGAAGGATACGACATCATCTCTCTCTAGTCTACAACACGGTCCTTTCAGCAGTTCCAAGAAGGCTCCCCATGCATTTGCACTACTCAGGTATGACCCTGAGGACACTGGAAAACCTCCAAGTAACCTCAATGACTCTCTAAAAGGATGAAAATGACCAGCTGTCTGCAAGGAGTATAAACCCTTCCATTCCCCACGATTCAGTCAGAACTGAGGAAGCTTCTTGAAGGAGAAGCGAAACGTCTTCAAAGAAAAACCACAAAGTCCAGTTGAAAAAAAGCACCTTTAGGACAACCATGATCTGGATAACGGAGAATCACCATAGAACTTGTGGATTACAATCCACATATGTTACTAATACCACTTTATAAGGCCTTGGTAAGGCCACACTTGGAATACTGCATTCAGTTCTGGTCGCCACAATGTAGAAAAGATGTGGAGACTCTGGAAAGAGTGCAGAGAAGAGCAACAAAGATGATTAGGGGACTGGAGACTAAAACATATGAAGAACGGTTGCAGGAACTAGGTATGTCTAGCTTAAGAGAAAGAAGGACTAGGGGAGACATGACAGCAGTCTTCCAATATCTCAGGGGATGCCATAAAGAAGAGGGAGTCAAGCTATTCTCCAAGGCACCTGAGGGCAGAACAAGAAGCAATGGGTGGAAATTAATCAAGGAGAGAAGCAACTTATAACTGAGGAGAAATTTCCTGACAGTTAGAACAATTAATCAGTGGAACAGAAGTTGCCTCCAGAAGTTGTGACAGCCCCAACACTGGAAGTCTTTAAGAAGATGTTGGATAGCCATTTGTCTGAAACGGTATAGGGTTTCCTGCCTAGGCAGGGGGTTGGACTAGAAGACCTCCAAGGTCCCTTCCAAGTCTATTCTATTCTATGTATCTATGTATCTATGTATATATGTATCTATGTATCTATCTATCTATCATCTATCTATCTATCTATCTATCTATCTATCTATCTATCTATCTATCTATCATCTATCTATCTATCTATCTATCTATCATCTATCTATCATCTATCTATCATCTATCTATCTATCTATCTATCTATCTATCTATCTATCTATCTATCTATCTATATCTATCTATCATCTATCTATCATCTATCTAAATTAATCAATCAGTGGAACTCCCTGCCTCCAGAAGTTGTGAATGCCCCAACACTGGAAGTCTTTAAGAAGATGTTGGATAGCCATTTGTCTGGAACAGTATAGGGTTTCCTGCCTAGGCAGGGGGTTGGACTAGAAGACCTCCAAGGTCCCTTCCAACTCTACTATTCTATTCTATTCCTATTCCTTTCTCTTCTCTTTTCTCGTCTTCTATTCTCTCCTCTCCTCTCCTCTATTCCATTCCATTCTATTCTACTGTTATCCCATCGCATCCCAGCACACGCTCCTCTCAATTACATTTTAACACCAGGGGGACTGGGTTGCATTAGATCAATCACACCGCCCAGAACTTCTGGCAAAGTAATGATACTTGCAGGCATTGTGAACAGAAACCGTCCTGCATTACAGATGTATGAATAATGTCATTATCTCATTTTTCAGGGCTGGCTGTGGCATCAAACAGCCCAGGCGGCTTCTCGCTTCGAAGGGGAAGCCTTCAGCAAACCTCCTGTTTATTCTGTGGCTTGTAATTAGCCGCTTTGGTTAATCTAAGCCAACATTTTACAAACAGGCCATTTACCCAATATATGAACACTTTTGAGCAATTAGCCAAAGCATTGTTATTGATTAAGATTTAATGTGGCAGCCGTGGGTAGGGCGGAATGGCAAGGAACAAAAATTATCTCTAATTGGTCAGAGGGCATTTTCTTGTGAAAGTATTTCGCTGGCTGAAAGGCGGGTTCAGCTGTATTCTCTATCAACCACACGGGCTCTGGGGGGGGGGGGAGAGGAAAAAACACTTTTACTGCCCACGTGAGTAAAAGCAACAGATTGGATGTTGGAGTCCCTCTGTCGTCCTCTCCGGAATTAATAAGTTCAGGTTGCTTGTTTTGAATGTGAGCAAAACAGCCGTTCCTCAGCTTGTAACATGGGGAACTCGTCAGTAACTCCTCGACTTACAACGGGTTGTTTAGTGACTGTTCAAAGTTACCATGGGACTGAAGAAAGTGACTTATGACCAGTTTTTAGGCACTGCAGCATCCCCATGTTGACATGAGCAAAATTCTGGCACTTGTTTTTCTCTGTCTGTCTGCCTATCTAATCTATATCCATACCCATGTCCGTCCGTCCGCCCATCCGCCCATATGCATACCCATGCCCGTCTGTCTGTCCATTCATGCCCATGTCCATCTGTCCATCCATCTATCCAATCTATATGTCCATGCCCATTCCCATGTCCATCCATCCATCCATCCATCCATCCATCCATCCATCCATATGCATACCCATGCCCATGTCCGTCCATCCATCCATCCGTCCATCCATCCATGCCCATGTCTGTCTATCCATCTATCCAATCTATATGTCCATATCCATGCCAATTCCCATGTCCATCCATCCATCCATCCATCCGTCCATCCGTCCATGCCCATGCCAATTCCCCTGTCCATCTGTCCATCCATCCATCCATCCATATGCATACCCATGCTCATGTCCATCCGTCCGTCCATCCATCCATCCAATCTATATGTCCATGCCCATGCCCATGTCCGTCCATCCATCCATCCATCTAATCCATCCACCCATCTGTCCATATGCATATCCATGTCCATCCATCTAATCCAGGGGTGTCAAACTCAAGGCCCGCAGGTGGGATCTGGCCCTTGGGATGCTTAGATTTGGTCTGCGGGGCCGGCCAAGAAACACCAAAGGACCAGCCTATGGTGCCTTTGCCAGCCCTCTGCTCACACGCGAAGTTCCAATTGAGCGGGTGGAGGCCCTGCGTGTGCTGCTCGTACAAAGGAAAGGGAGTGCCCATACGCCTGCCACTCCGGCGCACACCCTGCCTTGGTGTGGGGCTGCCAAAAAGCTGGGGACCACTGCCCTAAGAGGATCTTAAGCCTGCTCCTTCAGGGGCTAAAAGTCCATATGACCCAGGCGTGTGCTGGACCCGAGTTCAAAAAAGAATTTCCTTTGGGCCTTCAGAAACCTGCGCATGAAGAACAGACAGGAAGACTAATCCGCAGAGACGGTAACCCGGAGGATATTCGCTTCCTGATATATGCGCAAACATAATAGCATTAATGGAAACGACACATCAGCCTTCCCTGGCAAACACCTGCCTTATCTCCCAGCCACAGATCTGACACCGCCGGCTTCCCATCAGCCCTGCGCCATTATTTTAAAGCTTACAAAACACAATTGTTTGCTTTTCATAAAAATGTTAACTGTCATGGGGGGGGGGAGGGATCGGGTATCCTGCGAAGACTTGAGAAGCATTTTTGAGCACAATTCTTCTTACCACATCGCATAGGAAACGAGAGCGCCAGAAATGTTCTTGTTCTGCCCCAGGCTTCCCAAGATCATGAAGCCGACTCATTGTCCCGATAAAACCTCTTTTATTTAGGTTCAAGGGAATTCCTCGCCAGCAAAGTCCCGGCAAGCAGTCTTTCAAGAGATTTCACAATTACAGGCCTTGATCAGGCTTGGAGAGCTGCCAGGCCGATATCTTCCAAACTCCAAGCTGTAGCAGCAATTCCTTGGCAAGAAGTCAGGAACAGATCTTCACCCTAATGAACTGAACTAATTGTCTCCTGCAAACTCCACTCCCCAGTAGCTCCTCTTTTATTCCCTCTGGGAGGGGTCATTCACCGTCCACCTGTGCCTTTACTCCCGAGTCAGCCCTTGTTCCTTAGTTGTTCCCTTCCCCTGGCAGGCTCAGCGCATGAACACACTGGGAACAGGCTCCCCCTGTTCTTCTGCCTCACTGATGTCTGACTCCGAAGGCAGCTGATAACTGTCGGACGGCCCTGGCCCCCTCTCTGCCTCCGACACAGAGCCCTCCTCAAAGCCTCCCCCAGACTCCAGGACTGGCCCAGGTTCCTCCCCAACTCTCCTCACTGCCTGAGTCTGCCACCAGCTCTGCTGGCCACTGGCGGGCCACAACCGTTCTATTTATCAAGATGACCCAAAGGCACTGGTTAAAAATTGCATTACAAGCAGTCCTTGACTTACAACAGTTCATTTAGTGACCATTCAAGGTTGCCACGGCACTTGTGGACCGTTTTTCACAATCGCCACCCTTTCAGCATCCCCGCCGTCGTGTGATGACAACTGACTCCTATTTCTGACAGTGTCCTGGGGTCACGTGATCCCCTTTTGCGATCCCCTTTTGCGACCAGAAAAGCCAACGGGGAAGCCCGGTTCACTTAACAACTGTGTGTCTGACTTAACAACGGCAGTGATTTGTTTAACAACGGTGGCCAGAAAAGCCGCAAAAACGAGGTAAAGTTCGTTTAACCAATGTCTTGCTTAGCAACATAAATTCTGGGGTCAATTGTGGTCCTTAAGTCGAGGACTCCCTGTACTTAATGTTTTCAAAGGTAGAGACACAAGTCAGCCGTCATATCAGTGGTGGGTTGCAGGCGGGCGTACCGGAGTCTGCCCGGAGCACCGGATACCGTTCTGGTACAGTGCTCCGGCGGGCCCACCCACCCGCCTGAGCTCCTTACCGGTCTTTTAAGTCTTCAGTGCTTCCGCGCACGGCGCATACAGCGCCTGCACAACACCCCGCAGAGCAGCTGGAGCATCACGCAGGCTCGCGGAGGCGCTGACGCATGCGTGCGCTGCGTGCATCCATGTAGACGCCGCCAGGCCGGAACCCACCACTGCGTCATATGCTTCTGTAGGCTGATTCTAAATTCAACTAATGGCAACAGACCGTCCTCCTGAAGGCCCCAGGTGAGAATCTTACTTCTTGGTAGTAAATGAATTGCAAAATAAGCATTGAATGCAACTGATTAGCATGCTGGGCAAGCTTCACAAGGTGTGTTGATATCTTACTATATGCAAATTTGCTAACACGTTTGATAAGCACGATAATAATTAATAGATGGGTTAATCTGAGATTACACAGAAATCCCAAATAAACCCAACAAAAGGTGTTATTTTTTCCCCCTAAACGGTAAACTGATCTCTATTATATGCCAATTATATTACTTTACAAAATAATACTTTGCGAATGCTTTTCATTAATATGGAATTAAGAGGATGGGGTTTAATTGGTAGCCATCGCAAAGGGAGATGGAGTAAATCTCAAATATAAATTCCAGGGACAGGCAAAGTCTAAAATATAAAAAGGCTTTAATTCAAGCATTTGAATTTAACTTTTTAAATCCTGACCAATCTAATCCTGCATTTTACAATTTAATTGTTTGTCTCTGTTTTAAAGCTGTCCTTTGATCTAGCTAACACCGGCAGTCCTCATCTAATGACCACAATTGGCACCAGAATTTTTGTTGTTATGCAAGGAGTTTGTTAAACGAGTCATGCCCAATTTTATGAGTTGTTTTTGTCACGGCTATTAAGCAATTCTCTGCTGTTCTTAAGTGAATCATGTGGTCATTAAGTGAAACCAGCTTCCCCCGCTGACTCTGCTTGTCGAAAGCCAGGTGGGAAGATCACAAATGGTCACTAAACGAACGATTTAGTAAGTCCAGGACTACCTGTAGCAAATAAGGTTAAAGCCAGATAAGGAAGTTATTCTGTCACTCAAGTTCTTAAATATGACAAATTTTCTTCCCGGCTTAGATCACCACTTAGATCGCTGGTGCCTTGAACCCTTTGAGGAAGGAAGGTAATTAAAATAAAATAATAATCGCTGCGGAAAAATGAATGCCATCGTTTCATAACATCAGCAATTTAAGATAGCCTTTATTGGCTGGAATTATTTCTCTCTTGCTGATGAATATGTCATTTCTTTCCTTTATTTTTTTCTTATAGTGTTAACGTTTAAAACAAATTTCCTCACCTGGTGCCCTACAGATGTGTCTGACTTCAGTTCCCATAATCCACAGGCAGATTGACTAACCCAGGGGTCGGCAACCTCAAACAAAGGTTGTTTAGGTCGTAACCTAAGCCCCCTGTTCAAATTTGGAGCTAATCGGAAGTCCAGTTCCCCCACCATAGAGTCTCCTCCTAGAGCGTCCTTTTTCCTCTGCCAAGCAGAAGTCCGGTTCCCCCACCATAGAGTCTCCTCCTAGTGCGTCCTTTTTCCTCTGCCAAGCAGAAGTCCAGTTCCCCCACCATAGAGTCTCCTCCTAGTGCATCCTTTTTCCTCTGCCAAGCAGAAGTCCGGTTCCCCCACCATAGAGTCTCCTCCTAGTGCGTCCTTTTTCCTCTGCCAAGCAGAAGTCCAGTTCCCCCATCATAGAGTCTCCTCCTAGTGCGTCCTTTTTCCTCTGCCAAGCAGAAGTCCGGTTCCCCCATCATAGAGTCTTCTCCTAGCGCGGAGTCCTTTTTCCTCTGCCGACCGGAAGTCTAATTCCCCCACCATAGAGTCTCCTCCTAGCGTGGTGTCCTTTTTCCTCTACCTGTCCTAACCGAAAGTTCTATCAATTGTGGAGCCAACCGGTCACAGGGAGCCTCAGCAGAGGGATAAAAGAGCCACATAGGTTGCCAACCCCTGGACTAAACCATTTGGAAGGTAATCCAAATGAGGAATATATCTATCTGACCAGCAGTCAACAGTTTGATTCCTAAATAAGGCACAATGTTGGAATCCTAGACCAAGTCAAGTTTTAAAATGCTGTGAAATTTTTAGAAGCCTGGCACTTTGACAAATTAGCCATCAGCAGACACATAGCTGTAAACAGTATCTACACGCTATGCAAAAAAGAAACTTAGCCATCAACAGGCACATAGCTGTAAACAGTATCTACACGCTATGCAAAAAAGAAACTTAGCCATCAACAGGCACATAGATGTAAACAGTATCTACACGCTATGCAAAAAAGAAACTTAGCCATCAACAGGCACATAGCTGTAAACAGTATCTACACGCTATGCAAAAAAGAAACTTAGCCATCAACAGGCACATAGATGTAAACAGTATCTACACGCTATGCAAAAAAGAAACTTAGCCATCAACAGACACATAGATGTAAACAGTATCTACACGCTATGCAAAAAAGAAACTTAGCCATCAACAGGCACATAGATGTAAACAGTATCTACACGCTATGCAAAAAAGAAACTTAGCCATCAACAGACACATAGATGTAAACAGTATCTACATGCTATGCAAAAAAGAAACTTAGCCATCAAAAGACACATAGATGTAAACAGTATCTACATGCTATGCAAAAAAGAAACTTAGCCATCAACAGAAACATAGATGTAAACAGTATCTACACGCTATGCAAAAAAGAAACTTAGCCATCAACAGGCACATAGATGTAAACAGTATCTACACGCCATGCAAAAAAGAAACTTAGCCATCAACAGACACATAGATGTAAACAGTATCTACACGCTATGCAAAAAAGAAACTTAGCCATCAACAGACACATAGATGTAAACAGTATCTACACGCTATGCAAAAAAGAAACTTAGCCATCAACAGACACATAGATGTAAACAGTATCTACACGCTATGCAAAAAAGAAACTTAGCCATCAACAGACACATAGATGTAAACAGTATCTACACGCTATGCAAAAAAGAAACTTAGCCATCAACAGACACATAGATGTAAACAGTATCTACACGCTATGCAAAAAAGAAACTTAGCCATCAACAGACACATAGATGTAAACAGTATCTACATGCTATGCAAAAAAGAAACTTAGCCATCAACAGACACATAGATGTAAACAGTATCTACACGCTATGCAAAAAAGAAACTTAGCCATCAACAGACACATAGATGTAAACAGTATCTACATGCTATGCAAAAGAGACAATCACCAAGCCAAAAAGGGAACAAAAAGGCCAAAGCATCTCCCCACCAACAATCAACACCCAGGTAAGCATAGATTAACTCCAAAGTTCACACCAGACTAACAATCAAGAAGTAAATAATGCCCCAATCAAGGAACTGCCAAACAAGCCAAGAGTAAACAGCCCAAGTGAAGAACCTCCAAGACCAACAATAAGAGAGCAAGCCACTAGAATATACATTGAGAGGAAGCCCCGCTCTCTCCTGGCATTGATGATGTTACCTAGTTGGGTCATGAAATGTCTGCAAGTAAGTAACCAAGCTCAGAAAGCACTAAGCATCCCATAGTCCTCCTCCTCCCTTCTCCTTCCTCCACTCCGCAAATCCTTCTCTTATAGCATTGATGATGTTCCCTTGTTGGGTCGTGAAATGTCTACAACAAAACAAACAAACTCAGAGAGCACCAAAGATCCCACAGTCCTCCTTCTGTTCCTCCACTCCAGAAATCCCCCTCCCCCTTCTAACCAGATGATGTTCCCTAGTTGGGTCATGAAACGTCTATAACCGTGATGGCGAACCTATGGCACGACGCGAGCCGTTGCCCAGCACATCTCCGCCTTGCATGCGCACACGCCTCCCGCCGACCAGCTGATCTTTGGGTCTGCCATGCACGCGGGAGATGTGCAAGTATGCGGGGGGGGGCATGCGTGTGTGCAGTGCCCCCTGCTCCATATTTTGGCACCAGGAGGCTTCAGGAAGGGCCTCTGGTACCTGGGTAGGTCATTTTTCTCTTTCACTCCCCCTCCCCAGAGGCTAAGGAAAGCCTCTGGAGCCTGGCGAGGGCGAAAAACAGGACTTCTGGAAGTTCGGAAATGGGCGTGGGTACCATGCATGGGCAGGTGGGCACGTGAGGACAAAAACATTCACCATCACTCATCTATAAGGAAACAGCCAAGCTCAGAGAGCCCCCAGCCCCCCCCCAAATGGGACGGTCTCCCCTTTTGCTTGCTTTCTTACATTTGCAAGGTGAACCCAAGGGGTGTACAGGATGGTATGTTTCACTCCCACGCTTCTCCTTGTCAAAGTATTTAAAGCGCAGGGTTTTTTTTTGCAATTGCTTCAGATGTTATTATCATTTCATTTCAATTACTTATAAAGTCACCTAACCAAAATAAATAAATAAATCCGGAATCGGTCATGGACTTCTTCTGCATCCCCAAAAAATTTTTTTTAATTTAAAAAATTCCATTTTGTGATCATTTAATCCCGTGACAATTACACAGCGATCGTGGGAATTTAAGAATCCTACAGCCAAGTTTTGGGTTGTTTTTCTTTTTTTAAGAAAATGGGAAATCCGGAAAAAAAAAACGATTGCATTCATTAAAAAAAAAAACCCTCGGCAAATGACTCGTTTATCATCCACCCTGCAGAATGGCGCAAAAGCCGGCGCATAAATTATTTATGATGTGTAACAGTTTAATGGAGCATAAAATGGTTTTGTTTTTTTCCTCCCTCTTTATTAGCAAAAGTTGTGGGTTTTTTTCTCTGCTCGGTTCCAAAGTTGGCAGGGTACCCTAACCCATCTAAAATGATGACAGATGCATCCATTTTTCTTAAAATTGTTCAGGATCAACTTGTGAGTTAAGAGGAAATAACGGCTTGTAGCAGGGACTAACGGATTATTATCAAAGGTGCCATGTGGAAACCCTGCCCGAGAACTCTTCCAGCGACTGCATGGGGGTCTTTCAGGAAATTCGTAACTTGGGGCAAACTTTCGCCGGCGCAGGCCAACACCAGTGGAGTACCACAGGCGTCAGCCGGTAAATGGTTTTGAGATGGCTTTGAAAGAAACCAACTCAACAAAAGCAGGATGGCCTATTGAAAGTCTCTATGGTGATTCTCTGTTATCTGTATCTTGAAAAAGCACCCTTGGGGCCCTATTGAAAGGAATGAAACCAGCTGCCAGCAGAAGGAAGAACACACACACCCCCGACGGTGTCCTTGACTTACAACTGTTTGTTTAGCGGCCGTTGGAATTTACAATGGTGCTGAAAGAGGTCAGGATAAGAGAGTTGGGAGGGACCTTGGAGGTCTTCTAGTCCGACCCCCTGCTCAAGCAGGAGACCTTATACCATTTCAGGCTCTTCTTAAAAACCTCCAGTCGCACAACGTTTGGTGGCAAGGAGTTCCACTGGTTCATTGTCCTCACTGTTAGGAAATTTCTCCTTAATTCCAGGTTGCTTCTCTCCTTGATTAGTTTCCACCCATTGTTTCTTGTCCTGCCTTCAGGGGCTTTGGAGAATAGCTTGACTCCCTCTTCTTTGGGGCAGCCCCTCAAATGCTGGAAGACTGCAATCGTGCTCCCAAGTCCGTCTTCTCTCTAGAGCAGTGTTTCTCAACCTTGGCAACTTGAAGATGTGCGGACTTCAACTCCCAGAATTCCCCAGCTTGGCTGGGGAATTCTGGGAGTTGAAGTCCGCACATCTTCAAGTTGCCAAGGTTGAGAAACACTGCTCTAGACTAACTAAACCCAATTCCTCCAACGGTTCCTTGTATGTTTTAGTCTCCAGGCCTTAAATTGTCTTAGTTCAGTGATGGCTAACCTTTGTGTCATTGCCCACCACGCCATATAGATATCGGAGGGGGTGACCCTTTGAGGGCTGTGTGCAACAAAATTGCCTTTAAAGATATGCCGATGAGTCAGCGGTGGGTTCCAGATTCCGTTCCAACCGTTACCGTTGGAACGGCCCCCGGCATCACCCACATGGATGCGCGTGGCGCGCGCATGCGTCATGCTTGCCTGCGACGCTTCTGCAAACCTCCGAGACTCTCCAGCTGCTCAACAGAAGCGCCAAAGGCTTAAAGGACAGGTAAGGAGCTCAGGCGCGCTCTCCAGTGCACTATACTGGATTGGTACCTGGTGCTCTGGGCAGGCTCCGGTACGCCCGTACTGGGGGCATACCGCCTGCAACCCACCACTGCGATGAGTGTACATTCAGAGTGACAATAAAGTGATCCTAAGTCTCTAATACAGGGGTGTTAAACTCAAGGCCCATGGATCTCGATCCGAGCCACAATGTGGTCGAATCCGGACCGCAGAGCCATCCTGGAAAATGTAAGGAGCTGGCCCACATCTCTTCGGTCCGGTCTACCCAATACGAAGAGGAAGCACTGGGCCGGCGTGCCTTCGGCTTGGTCTACCCAGTGTAAAGAGGAAACATGCCAGTAGTTTGGGAGTCAAGCTGGCCACGCCCACCTAATCGGCCACACCCGCCCAGCCCCCGAGGTCCACCACAGCCCTGATGTGGCCCTCAACGAAATTGAGTTTGATACTCCTGCTCCCCAGGGCACTGCAATCATCATAAGTATGAGTCAGCTGTTGAGCATCTGAATTCTGATCGGGTGACCAGGATAACAGCTGCAATGGTCGTGGAGGGGGGAGAAACAGTCCCAAGTCGCTTTTCCAGAGTGCTGTTATCACTTCGAACAGTCCCTAAATGAACTGCCGTGACTTGAGGGCTCTTTGCATCCTCTGACTCTTCGAACGAGCGAGAACGTTTCTTTGCGTTGGGAATTCTTTTCTTTTCTTTTTTCTTTTTTTTTTATTTCCTATAGGCTCCAGCAGAAATGATTATGAAAAGGAAACCATTAAAAGGGATGCTAATGACCATGAATTGTGACAGATGCTATAGTAACCGAGGCCTGTTGGGTGACTCGTGGCCCCATTAACAATCTATCATAAAATACTCTGAACTTGCTCGCTTACGGCTGCGGTTCCACTCGAGGGGAAGAGAAACAGCGAGGGAGTCCCTCCGAGGCAAACAATCAGAAGCCATTTATTTATCCTAATGTCACAATCCCCACTGTTTGCCTGCATGATAATTAAGGAAATGAGAAGGGGATGAAATATGGGTTGCGTCAAAAAAAAATGGGATAGGGAGGGAAGGGGCTTCGCTTAAAGAGGGCAAGGTAGCGTGTTGGGGGAGCCGGCGGATTTGACGGAGCAGGGAAACTTAATTGGCTGTAACTTCCTCCGGGTCAGAAGAGAGGCAGGAGGTCAGGAAGCTTGGCTGGCAGGTGACACGGGGGGACTGGAGGACACCCCCATTGGGTACGGTAGACAAGGCACCTCCATCAGAAATGATATGGGCAGATATCAGCTGAGTTCCCAAGGGAAATGGGATTTACGGGTAATCCTCAATTTACAGCAACAATTGGACTGGAATATATATTTCTCCCCCCCCCCCCCCTCTCCATCCAGCCATCTATCTTGGATGAGAAGCAAAATGTCTTCAAAGAAAAACCAAAAAGCCCAGTTGGCTCCTGAAAAAGCACCTTTGGGACAACCATGACCAGGATGATTGAGAATCTCCATAGACATCCATCCATCCATCCATCCATCCATCGCTTTTATCCATTCACCCACCCAACCATCCATTCACCCACCCACCCGTCATCCATCCATCTATTTATCTATCCATCCATCCATCCATCCACCCACACCCACCCACCATCATCTATCTATCTATCTATCTATCTATCTATCTATCTATCTATCTATCTATCTATCTATCTATCTATCTATCATCTATCTATCATCTATCTATCTATCTATCTATCTATCTATCTATCTATCTATCTATCATCTATCAATCTATCTATCATCTATCTATCTATCTATCTATCTATCATCTATCTATCTATCTATCTATCTATCTATCTATCTATCTATCATCTATCAATCTATCTATCATCTATCTATCTATCTATCTATCTATCTATCTATCTATCTATCATCCATCCATCCATCCATCCATCTATCTATCCATCCCAAAGTTGAAGAAGAGCTGAAGAAGCTTCTTGGACAAGAAGCAAAACATCTTCAAACAAAAACAAGGAAGTCCAATTGGCTCTTGAAAAAGCATCTTTGGGACAACCATGACCAGGAAGACTCAGATTCTCCATAGACATCCATCCATCCATCTATCAACTACCTTCCTACATGCATACATACCTATCTACCTACCCATCCCAAAGGTGAAGAAGAGCTGAAGAAGCTTCTTGGATGAGAAGCAAGACCTCTTCAAAAAAGCCAAGGAAAAGCCAGTTGGCTCTTGAAAAAGCATCTTTGGGACAACCATGACTGAGATTCTCCATAGACATCCATCCATCCATCCATTTACCAAAATCTATCTCTTTTATTCATCCACCCATCCATCTTCCTTCCATCCTGGACATCTCCCAGGCAACGATGATGTTACCATTCAATCCTTCTAACCCAGAAGTCCTTTGGTGCTCCCAACACTTCTCTAATAGTTATCCATCCATCCATCCATTCGGGGTGGGGGTAGGTGTGTTGTCCATAGGTCTTCAAGTTGCCAAGATTGGGCACCCTTATTCTAGCAGGAGCTGTGCATTTATCTATTTATTAATTAAATGTATTAATTCATTAAATCTCACCGATTAAGGTGAATCCAGAAGACATCCCCCCCCCCCAAAAAAAATCACAGTTCTGCTCCTTCAAAAAGACTCATCATCTCATCCTTTCAGGAGATGCTGTGAAAGCAGAGAAGGTGGACAAACTCCCACCTTATTCTTACATCTCTTCGCCAGCAAAAGTCTAGCAGAGTCTAAGTTCAAAGGCATATTTTGGAGAGAAAATGAAGCTTTTTAAGAGGGCAAAAGGGGGAAAGTCGCTCCAGTTCTCCGATCTGGATAAATCTAATTATTCTTCTGCAACACCTGGCTAATGTACCGATTTAAGCACTAACTACCTTTTTTTTTGCAAACCATTAAGGGAGGCCTCTGGAGCTGAATGTGATTCATCCTCTTTTTGCTATTTTTTTTCTTTTTTAAACAACCTTTTAATATTCAGAGTTTTCAGGGCTCAAACAAACGAATCATCCAGTTTGCAAAAGATGTTTACCAGGGAGCCAATCTGACTAAAAACAAATGGAAACGATTTTGAAAGGAGCTCATTAGCTACCCTGTTTCTCTGAAAACAAGACCACCCAGGATAATAAGCCCAATCGGGCTTTTGAGCACATGCACTAAAATAAGCCCTCCCCTAAAATATTTAAATGCAAATGATGTCAGGCCTGCAGCCATCTTTTCCTTTGGATCTTTGGCCTGCCACACTTTCTATTATCCTACTATGCATTTTCTATTGTGGGAAAATGAGAAGGGGGGATTGTACGGAGTGAGATGCTAGGTAGCCATAACAACATTCTTTCTAGAAAGCCAAGGTCATCCTTCGTCTCTGCACCTGACCGGAAATGGATAGGTGGAACTGTCAGATTGGATGATGGGATGGGTGTGAGGGCGAGATCTTGAACTTTCAATTGGGTGGGGAAAACCGGGAAGCTTTCAGATTTGGGTTTTCCCAGATGTGCCAACAGGGCTCGCTTCATAAATTGGAACTTTGAGCAATACTAACCATTATGCTGCAAATTATTAAAACAAAACAAACTGGCTGATTTTTTTCTTCTTTAAAAAGCATTTTTTCTCAAGGAGAAACACGTCCAAAATTTCTCCCGCTAAACTCAATGTGCTACATAAAAGTACCACACAGAGGACGAATATAGACCCCGAATGTTAGTAAAAGAAAAAAACATCCTATTTGTGTCTTTTAACTGAAAATTCAGGTGGCTCAGTAGCTAAGATGCTGAGCTTGTCGATCAGAAACATCAGCAGTTCAGCAGTTCGAATCCCTAGTGCCGCGTAACGGAGTGAGCCCCCGTTACTTGTCCCAGATTCTGCCAACCTAGCAGTTCGAAAGCAGGTAAAAAATGCAAGTAGAAAAATAGACACCACCTTTGGTGGGAAGGTAACAGTGTTCTGTGCGCCTTTGGCGCTGAGTCATGCCGGCCACATGACCACAGAGATGTCTTCGGACAGCGTTGGCTCTTCGGCTTTGAAACGGAGAAGAGCACCACCCCCTAGAGTCGGGAACGACTAGCACATATATGCGAGGGGAACCTTTACCTAATTGAAATTCATCTGTTTTTTTTTTCCTTCTACTGTTGGAAAAAGGAAGAGTAGGAAAAGTTACAAGTAGTCCTCGGCTTGCGACCACAATTGATCCCAGAATTTCTGTTGCTAAGCGAGACACTTCTTAAAGAGAGTTTTGTCCCATTTTACCTTTTCGGCTGCAATTGTTAAGTGAATCAACTGCAGTCATTAAGTTAGTCACAAGGTTGTTTAGTGAATCTGGCTCCCTCCGTCAGACGGTCGCAAAAGGGAATCACGTGATCCCGGGGAACGCTGCAACCATCATAAATACGAGTCAGTTGCCAAGGGTCTGCATTCTGATCACCCGACGACGGGGACGCTGCAATATTCGTTAAGTGTGAAAAACGGTGATAAGTCCCTTTTTTCAGTGCCGTTCCAGCTTCAAACGGTCACAAAATGAACTACTGTCAGTCAAGGACTATTTGTCTTTCAGTGCAGAAATTGTGGCTGCGCTATTCTATTCCGGATTATGGATACGCAATAAGCAAAATTTATTCGGACGCAGGAATGTCTAATCGAAGAGGCAAATAAACCCTCCAGTCTGTCACTCTGCATTGTTGGCAGAAGACATATTGGATTATATTTAAAGATTTTCGGCTGTGATCCGTTGCATGTAAGGCTACCGTATTATTTGGAAGGACAAATCGCTGACGACTTTTGGATTTTTGCGACCCCCAAATTGGGAAGAAGGAGAGGCCCCAAAGTAATCAGAATGTCAGGCCTGCAGCCATCTTTTCTTTTAGATCTTTGGCCTACCACACTTTCTATTATCCTACTATGCATTTTCTATTGTGGGAAAGTGGGAGAGGGGACTGTACAGAGTTAGATGAGATGTAGCCATAACAGAATTCTTTCTAGAAAGCCAAGGTCATCCTTTGTCTCTGCACCTCTGCACCTGACCAGAACTGGATGGGTGGAACTGCCAGCATGGCAGTGGGAGACTGGACCACGGGATGGACTTGTGGGTGTGGGGGGCAGGATCTTGAACTTTCAACTGGGAGGGGGGGAAACCGGGAAGCTTTCAGATTCGGGTTTCCCCAGATGTGCCAACATGGCTCTCTTCATCAATTGGAACTTTGAGGAATCCTTTGCCTCGGACTCTGATTTACTTTTGGATGCTGTTTGGAACCCTGACACAGAAATTTAAAGAGAGGTGAGTGGAATTAGACACAAACGAGTAGCATGACTATAAAGGAGAAGGACTCTCTTAAAACCCATTTTCCACCTTGGAATTCAGCCACATGAAACCCTTCTTTGTGATTTTAGAAAAGAAGGGTTGATTTCCAAAGGAAAATACAAATAAATGATTCCTTCAGGGCATTTTGCAAAGGGGAAGGATCGGGTCTACACAGCTCAATTTGTTCCAGTGGTTAAGGTGCGTTCTCGTCCCTGTTTAGGCATGAAAGCCGGCTGGGTGACTTTGGGCCAACCACCAGGAGGAAGTGAGTTCTAGTCCCGCATGGAAGCTGGCTCGGTGACTTTGAGCCAATCACTAGGAGACGGTGAGTTCTAGTCCCGCCTTAGCCATGAAGATCAACTGGGTGAGGTTGGGCCAATCACCGGGAGACGGTGAGTTCTAGTCCTGTGTGAAAGCTGACTCGGTGACTTCAAGCCAATCACCAGAAATTGGTGAGTTCTAGTCCTGCCTTAGCCATGAAAGTCGACCGGCTGACTTTACTTTACTTTACTTTACTTTATTTCATATTTCTAGACCGCCCCCTCTCCCAGAAGGGACTCGGAGCGGTGTACAGTCAGGTTAAAACACAATGGAATACATAAAAATGACTTTGGGCCAATCACCAGGAGACAGTGAGTTCTAGTCCCACCTTAGCCATGAAAACTGACTGCTTGATGTTGGGCCAATCACCAGGCGACGGTGAGTTCTAGTCCTGCATGAAAGCTGGCTTGGTGACTTTGAGCCAATCACCAGGAGATGGTGAGTTCTAGTCCTGCCTTAGCCATGAAAACTGACTGCTTGATGTTGGGCCAATCACCAGGCGACGGTGAGTTCTAGTCCTGCATGAAAGCTGGCTTGGTGACTTTGAGCCAATCACCAGGAGACAG
Organism: Natrix helvetica; assembly: GCF_964273705.1. Classification (NCBI taxonomy): domain Eukaryota; kingdom Metazoa; phylum Chordata; class Lepidosauria; order Squamata; family Natricidae; genus Natrix; species Natrix helvetica. Next base: position 3,690,023 of record NC_138553.1, on the reverse strand, counting down.
TGAGTTCTAGTCCCACCTTAGCCATGAAAACTGACTGCTTGATGTTGGGCCAATCACCAGGCGACGGTGAGTTCTAGTCCTGCATGAAAGCTGGCTTGGTGACTTTGAGCCAATCACCAGGAGATGGTGAGTTCTAGTCCTGCCTTAGCCGTGAAAGTCGACTGGGTAACTTTGGGCCAATCACCAGGAGACAGTGAGTTCTAGTCCTACCTTAGGCATGAAACCCAGAATTGGTGTAATTATGGTCGAGGTCCCAGACCCTAAGTTTTAGGAATGAACACTAATTTCACGGATATTTTTCACCGCCTTGCAAATACTCATTATTGAACTTCATTTGCTACGCTGCTCTGGCATCTTCCTGCATGGCTGGGCCTCAAAGAAGTAATTCAGTTTCAGCCGACGTGGTTTCCCTCCAATTATTTCAAAATCACATAAAACGACTCATTTTTCTATTAAAATGATGAATGAGCTAAATGAGCTGTGTAATAAAATACTGCAGGCTTGTAAACAAGGGAGGACTTTCCTTTACAAGGAAAGTGTTGCCACCGCGTTTAGCGTGCCCGCCCTGTGGCCATTTTCTAGGTCGGCCATTTTTAAAACACAGGAGAGGAAGGGAGGGGGGGGGGAAGAAGCGGGAAAAATCTGGGAAATAAAAAAAAATCGGGCGTAATTTTCTTTGGGAGAAAATCCGAAGCCCCCTTGGAACCGAAGATCAGCCGGTAACAAATGGAGCCGCTGACAAAATCATGACATGCAGCACAATAAATTCCAAAATTTCACAGGCATCCATTTCTTGGACTTCAAGATCACCATCACCATCTTTTAAAGAGCCCATAATCCCTTGTGGAGTGGAATCTGGGCAACTGAATGGAGCTAGCAGGGTGTTTGAATGGCCGGATGCCATTCCTGTCACCAGTGCTGAGTTTTGTTCAGCAGATATATTCTCATTGTGCCCAGAGAGAAATATCTGCCTCTACCTAGGATCGAACTCACACCCCTAGGCTACCGCACCACTCGTTTAGTGGACTTCAGGTGCCACAGACAAGATTTTCCTAGAAATACAGGCGGCCCTTTCAACCGTTCGTTTAGTGACGGCACTGAAAAACTGGCACTTAGGACCGTGTTTCACAGTTACGACCTTCCCACATTCTGATAGCCATGGGATCAAAATTCAGAGGCTCGGCAACTGGTTCCTATTTATGACCGTTGCTGTGTCCCGACCTTCTGACAAGCCAAGTCAACGGGGGAGCCAGGTTCACTTAACAACCGGCCGACTAACTTACCAATGGCACTGATTCGCTTAGCAACGGAGGCAGGGGAGGTCGCAAAAAACGGGGCAAAACTCACTTCACAAGTGCCTCACTTAGCAACAGAAATGTTGGGCTCAATTGTGGTCGTAAGCCGAGGACTACCTATAACCAATTTTAAAATGCTGCATCTGGCAACAAGGTTCACATTAAGGCATTTTCTTCGCCTCTCCAGTCGGAATTGAGGTTTTAACACCGGTGGGAACTCAATAAACCAATTTTTTTAAAATATATAATGTCTTAAAAGCAGCTCGTTTTGCCCAGCATGGAAGCAAATCTAGGAACGGTAAACGCCAGGCATTATATGGAGATGGATACACGGCGGCCTTTTGTCTTTTGCCTCTGTTATCCATGGATTTACGTTTTAAATTCCGGCAGTTCAACCTGGCCCTCATAATTTGTCTGCTGATGGATTGTCAATAAGTTATTTATAGCCATGTCACCGCCATGAAAACTATTCCAGCCGCTATAAATCTCAGCGGATTTGAATGGAGTTTTTCACACACGACACCTTTAATGAGAAGGATTAAATGCGGAGCAGGTGGAAGTAATTCTTGGCTACCTGGTAAGGCCACACCTGGAATCTTGCATGCATTTTTGGTCACCACGTTGCAAAAAAGATGGTGAGGCTTTGGTGAAAAAGGGCAGAGAAGAAGAACTGATGATGAAAGGCCTGGAGGCTAAAACATATGAAGAACGGTTGCAGGAACTGGGTATGTTTAGCTTAAGAGAAAGAAGGACTAGGGGAGACATGATAGCAGTCTTCCAATATCTCAGGGGTTGCCACAAAGAAGAGAGAGTCAAACTATTCTCCGAGGCACCTGAAGGCAGGACAAGAAGCAATGGGTGGAAACTAATCAAGGAGAGAAGCAATCTGGAATTGGGGAGAAACTTCCTAACAGAGAGGACAATTAACCAGTGGAACTGCTTGCCACCAGAAGTTATAGGTGTTCCAACACTGGAGTTTTTTAAGAAGAGACTGGACAGCCACTTATCGGAATTGGTCTAAAGGGTCTCCTGCTTGAGCAGGGGGCTGGACTAGAAGACCTCCAGTGATGAAGCACCCATAACGTCTGGTGGCAAGCTGGTTAATTGTTCTCACCGTCAGGAAATTCCTCCTTAGTTCTAACTTGTTTCTCTCCTTGATTAGTTTCCACCCATTGCTTCTTGTTCTACCCTCAGGTGCCTTGGAGAATAGTTTGACTCCCTTTCTTTGTGGCAACCCCTGAGATATCGGAAGACTGCTATCATGTCTCCCCTAGTCCTTCTTTCTCTTAAGCTAAACATACCCAGTTCCTGCAACCGTTCTTCATATGGTTTTAGTCTCTAGTCCCCTAATCCTCTTTGTTGCTCTTCTCTGCACTCTTTCTAGAGTCTGCGCATCTTTTTTACATTGTGGCAACCAAAACTGGATGCAGGATTCTAAGTGTGGCCTTCCCAAGGCCTTATAAAGTGGTAGTCACACTTCACGTTGCTGAGGTTTGAGACCCCTGATCTTAGGTATTTTTGAAAGCGCATAATCTTGGGAAGAACCGTACAACTTACCAGTAGTTGGGACTTCATGCGTTCATCTTCGGCTGAAGCTCTCTCGCGCAGGACCGCCCTAGCCAAATGCTCGCTGGACGCAGACCTCTCCCGGTCAAGGGCTTTAGCCACTTCATCTTGGATGGACAATGGGTTTTGTTTTAATCTGCAAAAAGAGCCAAGACAGAATATTGAATGGTAGGGTCAAAACAGAAGGTTTGCAAAAGGTGTCTTTACTAAAAAGGACCACAGAAAGAAGATGGGAATTTGCTAGAATTGGTTGGCCTTTCATTTCAATCAATCAGGATAGAGCTGGAAGGGACCTTGAAGGTCTTCTAGTCCAACCCCACCCACCCCAACCCTGCTCAGGGTCTACGACAACAACTCACTGTCAACAATTCGCCCCGGGGAGAACTCACGGCCAACTCACCTTGGCCAATGTGCCACAAGAGGACTTGCCGTGGGACAAGGGTTACAGTAATATCAAAGAAAGAGTGGAATAGGAGCATTAAAGAAAGGAGGGGCTGATCGAAATGTGAAGGACAAAACCTAAAACATTTTTTCCCAGTGACTTTAAACAATTCAGTCGAACTGAATTATTGGCCCTCGTCACGTTGTCCTGTGGCGAATTGGTCTTGGCAAGTTATACACCGAAAGTTGGAAGTGGTCAGCTGGCGGCAGCGAGTTCTCCCATTCCGCCCTGCTCAAGTAGGAGACCCTCTCCCATTAATGAACGTTACTCCTGGTCCTTGGTTTGAGGAGCAGATGATAGAATAACAGAGTTGGAAGGGGACCTGGGAGGTCTTCAAGTCCAACCCCCTGCTCAAGCAGGAAAGCCTATGCTATTTCAGACAAAATCGTTGTCCCGTCTCTTCTTGAAAGCCTCCAGTGATGAAGCACCCACAACTTCTGGAGGCAAGTTGTCCCACCATATAATTGTCCTCACTGTCAAGAAATTTCTCCTTAGTTCTAGGTTGCTTCTCTCCTTAGTTAGTTTTCATCCATTGCTTCTTCTCCCGCCTTCTGGTACCTTGGAGGATAGGTTGACTCCCCCCCCTCCTTTGGGGCAGCCCCTCAAATACCGGAAGACTGCTATCGTGTCCCCCCTAGTCCTTCTTTTCTCTACGCCCGGTTTCTGCAAACTTTCTTCGTATGTTTTAGCTCCTTTGAGGGGGAAAAAGAGGGGTGGAAAAGAATAGAACAGGAGCTGGAAGGGACCTTGGAGGTCTTCTAGTCCAACCCCCTGGTCAAGCAAAAGACCCTGTATGATTCCATACAAATGGTTGTCCAATCTCTTGTTAAAAACCTCCAGTGTTGGAGCATTCACGACTTCTGGAGGCAAGGAGTTCCACTGGTTAATTGTCCTCACTGTTAGGAAGTTTCCCCTTAATTCCAGGCTGCTTCTCTTCTTGGTTAGTTTCCATCCATTGTTTCTCATCTTGCCTTCGGATGCTTTGGAGAATAGGCTGACTTTCTCTTCTTTGGGGCAGCCCCTCAAATACTGGAAGACTGCTATCATGTCTCCCCTAAGTTCTTCTTTTCTCTAGATTAGCCGAACCCAAGCCCTGCAACCGTTCTTCGTATGTTTTAGTCTCCAGGCCTTTCATCATCTTAGCTTGCTCTTCTCAGCACTTTTTCCAAAGTCTTGTTCCAAATTTCAATGGAAGCAGCACCCTGAGACACAGAAGTACATTCCTCCCAGCTCGTGTCTCCTGATAAGGCCAAAATGCGCCTCGAAGCTGCGGTAGAGACGTATAATTGCTGGTTTTTAACAGGCAAGAGCCCTTCTAAGCATGAATGCCAGCCTTTATTATATGCATAAAGCTTCTAGTCTAGCAAGTAATGTGATTTCAACTTATCAGCACAGCACGCAGATATAATATCATTATGATTATAAAAATCCTATTTCCCAGAAAGATTAAATGCATTATTAATATTTCTTGGATAGCGCGTAGCGTGTAATCTAAGCATAGAGCTATCCTTATTCCGGGCTACTCTTCTTCAAAATAAGGTGATTTATCTGTCATATTTACCATCAAAGGTTTTAACTCACACATAACTTTAGGGGAGAGTTTACTACTACTCGGAGATTATCATCGGGAGCCTCTCCTGACAGACGGACAAAAGAGTCAGGAATGAAAACTGGCCAATCCAGAGACTGAGCATCGATCAATCAATGCCAAAATCCCAGTTCTTGCAACGTATTTATTTACTTTTTATTTGTATGCCACATTTTAATAAACAACTCAAGGGGGGGAACGTATATAATCCACCATCCTCCTGCTCTTTTGTACACAACAACTGAGGGAGGGAGGGAGGATGAGGCACAGGAAAGGGAGGGAGGAAAAGGAAGGAAGGTAGGTGAGAAGGGAAGGAAGGAGAAAGAGAGAAATGAGAAATGAAGGAGGGAGGAAGAAATAGATGAGAGGGGAAGGAAGATGAGAAGGGAAGGAAAGAGAAAGAGAAATGAGGAATGAAGGAGAGAGGGAAAAAGAAATAGATGAAAGGGGAAGGAAGGAAGGAAGGAAGGAAGGAAGGAAGGAAGGAAGGAAGGAAGGAAGGAAGGAAGGAAGGGCTCAATTGGACTCAAAATCCCCATGTAATGGAAAACCGATGTGATCCACACCTATAAGACCTACCATATTTTAAGTCTAGATTGCATTTCACAACTTGCCAATTATGGACTTCGGCTCTCAGAATTCCTAGCCCCAGCCATGTCAGCTGGGGAATTCTGGGTACTGAAGGCATCCCATTAGCAAGATGGGGAAGCCCTGGTGTTTTATGTTACGCTATGCAATCTAGAGAACATACCTGGCCCTTGGGATCTTCTGCTCCCAAGGGGAAAACTTTTCCCAACGACTGTATCTCCGTTTGCTTTATATTCTTTAAGTCGCAAAAGGTGGAACGTTGGGCTCCCATACATGAATCAGATATATTTTTCATTTAATTCGGTTTTTATTTTTTATTTTTATGAAATTTATTTTAATCAAATGCTGTTGGAGTAAAAAATAAATAAATCTATCTGAACATAGTTTTCTATTTAAGATACATAAATAATTTAGTTTATTCGGCATGAAACGGAGCTTAGTTACGTAGCATGAGGCTGTATATATTCTGCAATATTTACATTTTTGGTCAACTCGTTCAATGAAATCCAAGCTCTGCAAGCTGAGATAACATGCACCGCATTGATGCTTTCACACAATTCCACCGTAACCAAGAGATAAACCGTAAAACAAAGTTTAGGAATATTCCTTTATCCCGTCGTTTTGCAAATCCGTGTGCACTACAAACTGTACGATTGTTTGAAGAGAAAAGCATTCTGTGCCACCAAGTGTGAGGATGAAGGGCAAGCAGTAAAAATGAAAGCGAAACTTTCTATGCAGCTTATAAATATAATATTAAAGAGCACCTGTCATTTCAGATCCATCAGGGCAGCGCTTGTTAGCGGGCATCCACTCACCGGCTTCCCACCACATCCCTCACTTTCTTGTGTCCCTGAAGCATCACCAGCTGCCAGTGGTAAGTTTCCATTTTTTTTACTACCGGTTCGCTCGTGCAGGCGCAGAAGCGACCAGGCGGGTGGGCACCACCACCACTACAAGTTCACCTGATTTGGGTCGAACTGGGAGCAGCCCACCTCTGCAGCCGTCCCATTAAAGTCAATCGGACAGTCAGTGAGTCAACCGCGAGTCAGAGAAGGAGTCGCCGCTGACGGAGATGACCGTTGCTCTTTAAAAATTATGATTTCAATCGAGTTGATTTAAATCAAGGCTTTTGACTAGTGATACAATACAATACAATACAATAGCAGAGTTGGAAGGGACCTTGGAGGTCTTCTAGTCCAACCCCCTGCCTAGGCAGGAAACCCTACACAGTTTCAGACAAATAGCTACCCAACATCTTCTTAAAGACTTCCAGTGTTGGGGCATTCATAACTTCTGGAGGCAGATAAATGTTGCACTGGTTAATTGTTCTCAGAGTCAGGAAATTTCTCCTTAGTTCTAGGATGCTTCTCTCCTTGATTAGTTTCCACCCATTGCTTCTTGTTCTGCCCTCAGGTGCCTTGGAGAATAGTTTGACTCCCTCTTCTTTGTGGCAACCCCTGAGATATTGGAACACTGCTATCATGTCTCCCCTAGTACTTCTTTCTCTTAAGCTAAACATACCCAGTTCCTGCAACCGTTCTTCATATGTTTTAGTCTCCAGTCCCCTAAACCTCTTTGTTGCTCTTCTCTGCCCTCTTTCTAGAGTCTCCACATCTTTTCTCCATCATTTAAAACATGATTTAAATTGACTTGATTGCCCATACATAATCTGAAAAAACTGGACCAAAAAGGACCAAAATTCTCTTTTAAAAAAAATAAAAATAAATAAATAACCTGCCAGTCTAAGGCCCCTCACTTTTGCACAAGGAGGAAGGGGGGAAAAAAACCACGAATTAAATAGTAAAATACGCCGGCTTTGTGTATGTTCTGAGCGCAAAGTCAACATCTGAAAAGACTCCTGCCGGCAAAAGACGATCAAACAGACCTCTTCAAACAAGGTCTGGAAACCGCAGCAGAGATTAAGGTTTCGACACCGCGTGCCTTGTGTACCAAGGCATTTTTCGGAGAAAATCCTTCTAGACAGAGTCGCTTTGCAAATATTGCCTCCACCCCTGGCACCTCCTTCTATTACAGATGGATTAATCTTCATCCCTAAGGAAATGGTCAAGGGGAAGGAAGGAAGGAAGGAAGGAAGGAAGGAAGGAAGGAAGGAAGGAAGGAAGGAAGGAAGGAAGGAGGGAGGGAGGGAGGGAGGAAGGATGGGAGGGAGGGAGGGAGGGAGGGAGGAAGGAGGGAGGGAGGGAGGGAGGGAGGGAGGGAGGGAGGAAGGAGGGAGGGAGGGAGGGAGGGAGGGAGGGAGGGAGGGAGGGAGGAAGGATGGGAGGGAGGGAGGGAGGGAGGGAGGGAGGGAGGGAGGAAGGAAGGCAGGCAGGCAGGCAGGCAGGCAGGCAGGCAGGCAGGCAGGCAGGCAGGCAGGCAGGCAGGCAGGCAGGCAGGCAGGCAGGCAGGCAATAACAAGCCAAATGGCCTCAGTCGATCCGAATAGAGCTGGAAGGGACCTTGGAGGTCTTCTAGTCCAGCCCCCTGCTCAAGCAGGAAAACTTATCCCTTTTCAGACAATTATGTCATGTAATTAGAATGGAGCTGGAAGGGACTTTGGAGGTCTTCTAGTCTAACCCCCTGCCCCAGCAGGAGACTCTATCCCATTTTAGACAGCTAGCTGTCTAGCCTTTTTTTAAAACCTCCAGTGATGAAGCACCCACAAATGATGGTGGCAAGCAGTTCCACTGGTTAATTGTCCTCACTGTTAGGAGTGAGTCCTTTTCTTCATTAAATTAAAAATACCCAAAATTCTTCATATGTTTTTGTCTCCTGGCCTTTAATCATTTTAGTTTCTCTTCTCTGTACTTTTTCAACAAAAAAAATTCCCCCCTAACGTGGTGGTGACCAAAACTGGATGCAGCATTCCAGATGTGGCCTTACTAAGGCTTTAGAAAGCAAGTCTAATCCTTCACGTGGAAGGAAGCTTCGATGCTCCGTAGAGCTTCCGGAATGAAAACCAAAGGGGAGTTTTTAAACCGAGTTTATTAAGCAGCATCTTCAATTACTCAAGCAGAAAAGCTTAAATTATGCAGGCACGGACTGAATTGCACGGCAAAACATCCCCGGATCCTGCAGATTATTCCCATCAAATCCCACTGGCGACCCAATCAATGGTGCAGAAAGAGAAAAGGCCGAATGGACACATGCCCAAACACACACACGTTTCTCGTTGCAGAAAACGGGGATAATCCCAACCCGAAATGCCAGTACTGTGGATTGTTGATGAAGACAAAGGAGCATCTGTTGGCTTCGGCCTAAACCAGCCATTGCTGGAAAAGTTGGGTCATTTTTCAGAGGGAGGCTCCAGCCACAAAGGGCAGCGTTGGTGAAACGTTTGAGGCTGACAGGGCAATTCTGAAACAGGCTAGACAGGGCAAAGGAAAGGTGGACTCAATCTCATGCAAAAGGGAAGTCAGAGCAAGGGTGATTTTGCATTTTTATGGGAATGGGCTTTTGATCGATGTCTAGCTCAGAACAAAAATCTTCTTGTACTTGCCCAAGGCTACTTATCCTTCTTATATCCTCAAAATGCCCCTTATGAGATTATTTTAATAATAATAATAATAATATTTAATGCTTCTAGACCGCCCCCTCTCCCGCAAGGGACTCGGGGCGGTGTACAGTTCATACAAAATATAACAGGATACAATAAAATTAAATTAAATATGTACAGTTGACAATTGACATGGAGGAGGTTAAAATGTAGTTAAAAGAACTGTACAAAGCAGATATAAAATAAATTCAAACCCCTAAAAACAAATACAGTAAATTAAAAAGCCCCTAAAATAACCAGATATAATACATTTGCCAGGAGGGACAGTTGAATTATGCCAGGCCTGCTAATCGGAACAGGTGGGTCTTCAGTTTTTGCCGGAAGGAGCGGAGGTCAGAAGTGGTTCTAATGTCGGGGGGGAGGTCATTCCAGAGGGTTGGGCCCATCACAGAGAAGGCCCTACTCCTCGGTGTCGCCCGCTGGCATTGCCTAGTGGACGGCACCAGGAGAAGTCCCTCCCTGTGTGAGCGTATTGGCCGCAGGGATGTATGTGGGAGGATGCGATCCCGCAAGTAACTAGGTCCCGTGCCATGGAGCGCTTTAAAGATGGTAATCAGCACCTTGAAACGCACCCGGAAAACCACAGGCAGCCAGTGCAGCTCGCGCAGGAGAGGTGTTACGTGGGAGTACCTCGTACTCCCCATCACAGCCCGCGCGGCTGCGTTCTGAACTAACTGCAGTCTCCGGGCGCGTCCCAAGGGCAGCCCCATGTAGAGAGCATTGCAGTAATCCAGGCGGGACGTCACCAGCGCATGAGTGACCGTGCGTAGGGCATCCCGGTCCAGTAGGGGGCGCAATTGGCTCACCAGGCAAACCTGGTGGAACGCCCCCCTTGCCACGGCTGCCACATGGTCATCCATTGACAGCCGGGCATCAAGGAGGACGCCCAAATTGCACGCCCGTTCCACAGGGGGCAATTGTTCGCCCCCTATGGCCAGCGATGGGATCAGCTGGCTGAACCGAGGTGCCGGTAGCCACAGCCACTCAGTCTTGGAGGGGTTGAGTTTAAGTCTGTTGTCCCCCATCCAGACCCCGACGGCCTCCAAACACCGGGACATCACTTCGACAGCCTCGTTGGGGTGGTTTGGAGTTGAAATATACAGCTGAGTATCATCAGCGTAGAGGTAATACTCAACCCCCAAACCACGGATGATCTCACCCAGCGGCTTCACATATGTGTTGAACAGGAGAGGCGAGAGGACCGACCCCTGTGGCACTCCACAAGTGAGTGGCCTCGGGGTCGACCTCTGTCCCCCCGTCAACACACATTGCCTCCGGTCGGAGAGGTAGGAGCCAAACCACCGCAAAACGGTACCTCCGACTCCTATCCCCTCCAACCGGCGCAATAGGATACCATGGTCGATGGTATCAAAAGCCGCCGAGAGGTCTAATAGGACCAGGATAGAGGAACAACCTCTATCTCTGGCCCTCCAGAGATCATCAACCAACGCGACCAAGGCTGTCTCTGTGCTGTGCCCGGGTCGGAAGCCGGACTGGCGTGAGTCTAGATACTCGGATTCGTCAAGGTGTCGTGGAAACTGCTGCGCCACCACATTCTCTACAACCTTCGCTAGAAAAGGAAGGTTGGAGACTGGACAATAATTAGCTAGCTCCATTGGGTCGAGTGAAGGCCTCTTAAGCAAGGGCCTCACCACCGCCTCTTTCAAGGCGGTTGGTAAGGATCCCTCACCCAATGAGGCATTCACCAGGCCCAGAAGCCAGCCTCGGGTCACCTCCCAAGATGCCAGTACCAACCAGGAGGGACACGGGTCCATTAAACATGTGGTGGGTCGCAGCCGTCCACGCAACCTATCTAAATCCTCGGGGGCAACAGAATCAAACTCCTCCCAGGATGGTCTCACAAGACTCGCTGTTGGCGGCCCGTCTGGTCCACTGAGTGGGGCCCATCCGCTCCGGATCTGAGCGACTTTGTCCTGCAGATATTCCCCAAATTCCTCTGCTCTGCCCTGTAAGGGTGCCCCCTGTGTCCTCTGTGACAAGAGGGAGCGGGTCACCCTAAACAGGGCGGCAGGGCGGTTATCCGCCGACGCAATAAGGGTGGCGCAATATCTACGTTTGGCCACCCTTAATGCCACAAGGTAGGTCCGCAAGTAGGATCTTACCTGTGTTCGATCAGATTCGGAGCGTGAGGACCTCCACCTGCTCTCTAGACGTCTCCTGTGGCGCTTCATCACCCTCAGCTCCTCGGTATACCAAGGAGCCCGGGTGGGTCGCTGCCGCAGGAGAGGTCGCAAAGGCGCAACCCAGTCCAAGGCCCCAGCCGCCGCCCTATTCCAGGCAGCCGCTAGGTCCTCCGACCGAGCGCGGGTCAGGGCTACAGGTAATGGCCCAAGCTCCGTCTGGAACCTATCCGGCTCCATCAGGTGCTTGGGGCGGTACCAGCGTGGACCGTCTGGTCCCGCCTCCTCGCGGTGGGGGGTAGCGCCAGGGAAGTCAAGCCGGAGACATGAGTGATCTGACCATGACAGGGGTGTAACAGTAAAATCCCCTCTACCCAGATCACTCGTCCACTGCTCAGATACAAAAACAAGGTCCAATGTGTGGCCTCCTTCGTGTGTGGGGCCCTGAATTAACTGGGTCAGGCCCATGGCTGTCATGGAAGCCATGAACTCCCGAGCTACCTCAGACACTGCTCCCGTCGACGGCAGGTTGAAATCCCCCGTAACCACAAGCCTGGGGATCTCAACCGCCGTCTCCGAGATCAGCTCGAGGAGCTCGGGCAGGGCTGCTGATGTATAGCGAGGAGCCAAGTATACAATCAGCAAACCCAACTGCCTCCCTGGGCCCCATTTCACACCAAGGGACTCACACCCGGATATCTGAGGAACAGTGAACTCCCTCGGCTCTAGACCTTCCCGTATAACTACCGCCACCCCACCACCCTTACCCAGGGCCCGAGGCTGATGGAATGCACGGAAACCTGGTGGGCACATTTCCACGAGGGGTAAACCACCCTCGTGGCCCAACCATTTTCCCTTTCCTTTTCTCCTCCCCTCCTTCCTCCCCTCTCTCCCCCTCCCTTCCCCTCTTTCCTTCCTTCCTCTCCTCTCCTTCCTTCTCTTCCTTCCTCCTTCTCTCCCTCTCCTCTCTCTCTTTCTTCCCTTTCTTCCATCCATCCATCCATCTATCCATGAATCCATACATCTATCCATCTATCCATCTGTCCATCTGTCCGCTCATCCATCCGTCCGTCCATCCATCCTTCCTTCCATCCATCCATCTATCCATTCATCCATCCATCCATCCATCCATCCTTCCATCCATCCATCCATCCATCCGTCCGTCCGTCCGTCCGTCCGTCCATCCATCCGTCCATGCATCAGTCCGTCCATCCATCCATCCTTTCATCCTTCCATCCATGTATCCATCCATCCAACTATCCATCCGTCCATCCTTCCATCCATCCATCCAACTAGCCATCCGTCCATCCCTCCATCTTCCTGGGGGAACCTTACTCAGCCGTCCTTATGGTCCAACTTTCACAGCCATCCATTGCAACGGGGAAAACCATAAACCTTGACTAGATGCCTTTTTGTTGCCAGGGTGAGGTCTCTGCTTTTTAGGATGGTGTCTAGTGAGCACGCTTCACTCAGGATGACCAATTCAGATGGTTACCGTATTTTTCGCCCTATAAGACGCTCCGGAATATAAGACGCACCCAATTTTAAAGGAGGAAAATCTAGAAAAAAAAGATTCTGAACCAAATACTATAGTCTGCCTGCCTGCCTTCTTTCCTCTTTCCCTATCCTCCTATCCTTCCTTTCTCCCTCCCTCCTTCCCTGCCTCCCTTCCATCCTTCCCTCCTTCCTTCTGCCTCCTTCCTGCCTGCTTGCCTTCTTTCCTCTTTCCCTCCAGCGTGTCTGCTTTTCTTTCCTTCCTTCCATCTCCCTTCTGCCCTCCTGCTTTCTTTCCTCTTTCCCTCTTACTTGTCTATCCTCACTCCCTCCTCCCCTCCTTCCCTCCTTCCCTGCCTGAGCGGGCTTCTTGCATGGCCCCAGCCCTCCAGCCGGAGGCTCATCTAAAACTTTTAACTTCCCAATCTAGCGTTCTCCACCCACCCACCCCCAATCCGCCCGGATCTGTCATGCAGCAAAGAGATACAGTAGCTGGGCGCAATAGCAGCAATAGCAATAAGCAGATCCGGAGAGATTTGGGGTTGGGGGTGGAGAACGCTAGATGGGACACAATCAAACTTGATTCAAAGGCTTTGGCTCCTGAGATCGGTGCGCTGCCATCCAAAATGCTATTACTACAATCTCTGCCGCCTGGAACTGCCCGAGAAGCGGCAGGTAAAGCGGGCGCTGCAGCGATCGTGCTACCAGCATTTTGGATGGCAGCGCACCGGTCTCAGGAGCCAAAGCCTTAAGGCACCTTTCGTTTGCAGGAGGAGGGCAGCTTAAAGCAGCGCTCCAGCAATGTGAGGAGCCGCTGCCACCGCCACCACCGCCTAGGCCCTCTCGGGAGCCCAGCCAAGCGGGAGCTCTGAAAGCGAAACCTCTCTCCTTTCCAGCCATCATGATCTCTGCAGCCCCCTCTTTGCCTGCCCCATTTTCAGATGACCCAGGTGGCTACATTCGGCTTACAAGACGCACTCAGATTTTTACCCTCTTTTTTGGAGTAAAAAAGTGCGTCTTATAAGGCGAAAAATACGGTAGTTATCTGCACCCCCAGATACTTAATACTTGTGATGCTTAATTGACATCTCAAGCTCAGGCTCAAAACAGAACAAAGAAATCCGAAAGGCTGATTTGAAAAGGAGCCTCATTCAAGATTTCATTCATAGCATTTCTCTTTTTCCCTTCGGTCAGCTCCCCGCAATGAATCTTTTTCACGCTAAATCGGACATCGTCTCTCGCTTCTGAAACTGGACCGGCCCACGCAGGGGACCACGCCAGGAGAACTTTGTCGACTGGAAGGGCTTGTGCGCCAAAGCCAACAAACGCACTCGCAGTTCCCTGGAGCTTCGGTGCAAAGTGAGGTCCGTGCCGACGGCAGACTTTGCTTATTTGCATTGTGTAATTGTAGGGTTTGCGGGAGTTTAATGAAACGAACACAAGTCAACACTGCCCCGGGATCACACACACGCCCCTGTGAATCAACTTAGAGCCGCTTTCTCCGCCAGGGCATTTGATTGGCATTTAGTATGCACCGCTAGAAAGCTTACAATGTCTAAATCTCCAGCAAGGAACTTTACCGAACGCATTAATGCCAAAAATAAATAAATAAAGAGCGAACGCATTAATGCCAAAAATAAATAAATAAAGAGACACCTCAGGATTGTATGCAGGAACACAAATCCACAACCGGCTCTTTCATTTCAATGTAATACCTCAATTGGGATTCAAATGCACACCCAGACACACGGACAAAGACACACACACACACACACACCAACACAGGGAGAAGTAATTGATATTCTGCCTCTATGGGTAGTTCTTGACTTAGGAAAGCAATGGAGGCCAAAATCTTTATGTTGCCGAGTGAGACATTGGTTAATGAAGACATTAATTGATTAATGTCTCACTCAGCAACACAAATTTTGGGCTCCGTTGTGGAGCCATGATGGCGCAGTGGTTAGAGTGCGGTACTGCAGGCTGCTTCTGCCGACTGCCGGCTGCCGGCTGCCTGCAATTTGGCAGATCAAATCTCACCAGGCTCAAGGTTGACTCAGCCTTCCATCCTTCCGAGGTGGGTAAAATGAGGACCCAGATTGTCGGGGGCAAGAGGCTGACTCAGTAAACTGCTTAGAGAGGGCTGCAAAGCACCGTGAAGTAATATATATGTCCTATTGCAAGGAAGGAAGGAAGGAAGGAAGGAAGGAAGGAAGGAAGGAAGGAAGGAAGGAAGGAAGGAAGGAAGTGCAGTGGAGCCATGGTGGCGCAGTGGTTAGAGTGCGGTACTATAGTCTACTTCTGCGGACTGCCAGCTACCTGCAATTTGGCAGATTGAATCTCACCAGGCTAAAGGTTGACTCACAGCCTTCCATCCTTCCGGGGTGGGTCAAATGAGGACCCAGATTGTCGGGGGCACAAGAGGCTGACTTTGTAAACCGCTTTGAGAGGGTTTACAAAGCCTTGTGAAGAAAGAAGAGAACAAACAACAAGGCCTCACGTCGGGCGTATCCAACTACGACAACTTCAAGTCTGGTGGACTTCAACTCCCAGAATTCCTCCTGCTGGCTGGGGAATTCTGGGGGTTGAAGTTGAATTCTGGGAGTTGGAAGTTGAATTCTGGGAGTCGAAGTCCACCAGTCTTAAAGTTGCCAACTTTGGAGAGCTCTGATCTAGACCAACGCTTCCAACCTAATGCCTCCCTGGCCTGAGAATCGAAATGCAGGGTCAGTCAGGTTAATATTACCGACGGAGATGTTACAAAGTCCCCATCCAATTTAGAAAAACGCTTGGCTTGGCTTATGGAAATATTTCTTCTTCTCCTGAGAGGGGAAGCCTCTATCTTTCTCTCCCCCACCTCCCTCCTTCCACAAGTCAAACAGCTTGACACAAGGCACAACCTGCTGGCATTATTATTGTGGCGAAATCCATCTATCTGCGCGACGCCGCCATATATAAACACCGCTATGTAGGGGCAATTTTCAATTTCCAGGCCCTTCAACCTCGGCTGGCATTCAAAGGTCTGAGCGGCAGGATTTCGCCTCCCCGGTGCAAGCAGGCAACTGCACACCACCGCAAAAAGACACACACACACACACACACACACACACACACACACACACACACACACACACAGATGCATACACAAAGAGCCCGCAAATACCGATGCATAAAGCAGGGTCATTCATAGCAAAAGGGGTGGGGGAGAAACCCACCAGTTGGAGAAAGGCCTCCGCACAGCAGGAGTCTTTGCCGCGTTGCCGTTTTTTCCAGAACCCGCAACACCAACTTTGCATCCAGACACCTAAGTCAAAATCAGCTGGCAGAAATTGCTGAGAGACATTAGCTTCTTTCGACCCTGGTAGGCCTGGTGACAGAGATTTTGTCTGGTGTGTGTGTGTGTGTGTCTGTCTGTCTGTCTGTCTGTCTGTCTAGGACAGTAGTGTCAAACTCAATTTCATTGAGGGCTCAATTTCATTGAGTGGTTGACCTGGGGGGGGGGGGCGGCATGGCCAGCTTAACGCCACTCCCCAAACTGCTGGCATGTTTCCTTTTTGCATTGGGTGCAAACTTCCCGAAAACGGCTCATTTTTCACAAAAATGGGCCCGTTTGTTTTTTTTTTTTTTTACAAAGAAAGGCATGAATAGCCTTGGGGGGACTTGCAGAGTGGTCGGGGGGGGCAAAAACGAGCAAAAAGTGGCCCGTTTTTCGCCAAAAAAAAAAGGCCCATTTTTTGTCAAAAAAATTGCATGCATAGCATTATGGAGGCTTATAGAGTGCTGCTGGGGGCTGGGGGGGGGAGGGGACTCATTTCTGCCCTCCCCAGCCCCTAGGAGCACTCTGGAAGCCTCCTAAAGGCTATGCAGGGCCATTTTGGTGAAGGGGCGGGGCTTCGGGAGGCAAAAAATGCTGTATTCAGTGTATAAGATGCACCCAGATTTTCAGCCTCTTTTTTGAGGAAAAAAGGTGCGACTTCTACTCTGAAAAATACGGTAAATCTAAAGTACAGGACAAAACGTTTACTATTCCTTTGGGCAGGTATTGCAATTTTATCCATCTTCACTAGGCTCCATTTCCACATTGGACCTTTCATAACTGATTTAATGCAGGAAACTATTCTGCACAGCAAAAAGCATCTTGGCTAAACAAACAAGGCGGACGATTTCAGTTCGGCGTGGATCCCATCCGTCAACCGTAATACTTACGTGAATCTGTTGGTTTTCCAATATTCAATACTGCCGTTGAAGGTTCAGGGAAGCTAATAAAAATCAGTCTTCACGTGGCAAGGAAGGCCAAAGATACAATCTAAGGTATTGTGTTATACAGCCCTTATAAATGCGGTTGTCAATGCATCAGTTTAGGTGAAGTGTTTTTAGTTGTTAGGTTGATATCTCACCATTTCTTCAGGGGTGGATGAGGATCCCCCCCCCTCAGTTTGACAGCCCTGACCTAAGGGAAATACAATTTATAAATGAAATAATTGCTTTTCCTGGGGTAGGGGGAACATTTTTTCCAACCCATTTGTAAATTTTGCTGTTTCTAGTGCCTCTTTGCTGTGGCTGAATGTCTATGGAGATTCTCAGTCATCCAGGAACACTGCAGCCAGTTTTGGTCCCCACGCCATAAAAAAGATGTGGAGACTCTGGAAAGAGGGCAGAGAAGAGCAACCAGGATGATGAGGGGACTGGGGGCTCAAACATATGAACGGTTGCAGGAACTGAGCATGGCTAGTCTAGGGAAGAGAAGGACCAGGGGAGACAGGAATAGCATCTTCCAATATTTGAGGGGTTGCCACAGAGAGGAGGGGGCTCAAGCTGTTTTCCAAAGCACCCGGAAGCCAAGACAAGGCATAATGGATGGAAACGAATCAAGGAGAGAAGCAAATCTGGAACTAAGGAGAAATGTTCTGACAGTGAGAGCAATCAACCCATGGGTTCGAAGTTGCCTTCAGAAGTTGTGGGAGCTCCATCACTTAAGACTTTCAAGAAGAGATTGGACTTCCATTGCTCAGAAGTGGTGTAGGGTCTCCTGCTTGAGCGGGGGTTGGACTAGATGACCTACAAAGTCCCTTCCAACTCTGTTAATCTGTAAACATCTGCAAACATTCTCATTTGCGCATTGGGAACAACAAAACAGCATCCCTGAGACACGACATCATTAACCAATCCGGTCATTATTCAGAATTATTTACTATTTCAATATGTTCACCGCATGAAGCAAACATGGATTGCACATAGATTTACCTGTCCGAGAAGCAAGAACCTACCGGGGGAAAGAGAAACATGTCCCGGAAGGGTTATATATGAAATTTTGTCGATGCGTGTCTCGGCAAAGTTGCCGCTCTTGATGATACAAGGGGGGTCTCTGGGGGTTACGCAAGAGATTAGTATCCTATCGAGCTTTCCCGTAAAAAAGGTATGAAGCTCCTTGTGATTAAGTGGGAGATCAAACCCCCTTTATGTGTGGCAATGATGTAGAGCAGCTGTTTCCGTGTTCATGAATACCCATCCCATCTGGCCTGCCATTGTCTTTTGAAAACGCTCCTTGGTGGAGAGCTGCGGCGACAGTAGCTCTCGCGGATGAGATCGTTGCATCAAACGGGACGCAACCGTTGCAGGAATCGTTTGCCATAAGAGGAACAAAGACGATTAGGGGGCTGGAGGCTAAAACATAGGAAGAACAGTTGCAGGAACTGGGAATGTCTAGTTTAATGAACAGAAGGACTAGGAGAGACATGATAGCAGTCTTCCAATATCTCAGGGGTTGCCACAAAGAAAGGGAGTCAAGCTATTCTCCAAGGCACCTGAGGGCAGAACAAGAAGCAATGGGTGGAAACTAATGAAGGAGAGAAGCAACTTAGAACTGAGGAGAAATTTCCTGACAGTGAGAACAATTAACCAGTGGAACAACTTGTCTCCAGAAGTTGTGAATGCTCCAACACTGGAAGTCTTTAAGAAGATGTTGGACAGCCATTTGTCTGAAGTGGGGAAGGGTTTCCTGCCTAGGCAGGGGGCTGGACTAGAAGACCTCCAAGGTCCTTTTCAACTCTGTTATTCTATTCTATTCATGTAGAATACTGCGTCCAGTTCTGGTCACCATACATCAGAACAGATGTTGAGACCCTAGAAAGATTGCAGAGAAGAGCAACAAAGATAACCAGGGCTCTGGATGTTGTAACATGATGAATGATTAATAGGTATGTCTTGTATAATGAAGAGAAGGACTAGGAGTGACATGATAGCAGTTTTCCAATATCTCAGGGGTTGCCCCAAAGAAGAGGGAGTCCAGCTATTCTCCAAAGCACCTGAGGGCAGGAGAAGAAGCAAAGAGTGGAAACTAATCAAGGAGAGAAACAACCTAGAACTAAGGAGAAATTTCCTGACAGTGAGGATAATTAACCAGTGGAACAGCTTGCCTCCAGAAGTTGTGAATGCTCCAACACTGGAGGTTTTTAAGAAGAGACTGGACTACCATTTGTCCACAAAGGTGCAGGGTCTCCGGCACGAGCAAGGGGTTGGACTGGAAGACCTCTAAGGTCCCTTCCAGCTGAAGAATTCTAGATATTCTTGTCCAAATATATTGGAAAGACACCAAGTGGTGGACGGTTGAACCAAGAAGCCAACTCACACTTTCCCCCCCCCAAAACATAAGAAAAGAACCGTATCGATAAAGAGTTGTTTGTATAATGAGCATGCAACACACAGAATCCTCAATCTTGACATTCTGGTTATACCATGTCTGTAAACAGCTTCCCACTCGCGGCCTGGTTTTATCTATGTTTGTTTTAAAGGCTTTTGGAAATTGTTGTGATGTAATTTACACCAGATAATATTTCACTAATTGCTTCATTACTAATCATAGCAAAACGGCTTCTAACAATTTACGCGGTTTCTCGAGTCGAGCACAGATTTTATCGAGAGGAGTCAAAAACCCGTGTCGGAAGGCTTACAATTCGCCCTCCAGCGGGTGTAAATTCCACAGTCCTACATTAAGGTGTGATTTAGTTATCCATGGTTTATTGATTAAACCATAATTGGCTGAGTTTATACAAATTAGAAGGGACACGGTGGCTCAGTGACTAAGACGCTGAGATTGTCGATCAGAAAGTTCAGCAGTTCGGAGGTTCGAATCCCTAGCGCCGCATAACGGAGTGAGCTCCCGTGACTTGTCCCAGTTTCTGCCAACCTAGCAGTTCGAAAGCACGTAAAAAATGCAAGTAGAAAAATAGGAACCACCTTTGGTGGGAAGGGAACAGCGTTCTGTGGACCTTCGGCGTTGAGTCATGCCGGCCACATGACCACGGAGACGTCTTCGGACAGCGCTGGCTCTTTGGCTTTGAAACGGAGATGAGCACCGCCCCCTAGAGTCAGGAACAACTAGCACTTATGTGCGAGGGGAACCTTTACCTTTATATACGTTAGATGTGAAATGACAGCTAAAGAAATCTTATGGCTTAATGCAAAACCTTGGCTTAGAATTGTCTATTTTTAAATTCTTGGCAGCATTTAGTAAAATGGAAGGGTATATTCAGATAGGCCTTGACTTACAACTCCAATTGAGGCTCAAATTTATGCTATTAAGTGAGACATTTGTTAAGCGAGTTTTGCCCCATTTTACAAGTGTTTCTTGCCAAACAGTAACACGTATGTCCATACGTGTTTTGGATAAGGCCAAATTATTTTCCTATGACATGGTGCGCGCACACGCACAAACTCAAACACACATTAAAAAAAAATCCCCACAAAGGAAGATCAATTTATGATTTCCACGGGATGCCCTTTTACTAACAGCTGTAGCCAGATGCTGCCAAGTTGCATTTTTAAACACAGATTTAGCGTTTACGGGAATTTTCCTCCCTAAATGGGTGTGGATGTTCAAAAAAAAAAAAAAAAGACGAGGTTAAAGTATATCATCCAGCAAAAGACGGATGAAATGTCGGGAGATATGCTTCCAGGACAAGCTCATCATTTGGGGCTGTTAGCGGGAGGTGCTCTGAAGGCAGGAGAAATAAATCCATTTCCTGGAAGAGGGTCCCTTCCCAAGCGGAGGCCTGAACAGCAGGGGCTGTGCCCTCTTGCCAAGCGGATGCCATCTGTTTGGACCCAAACGATGGAAGGAGATGGGGAGGGCAGGGTGGGAGGGAGAGATGCCAAAAGTGGGATCCTTGCCGGAGAATGCACCGAAGTCAGGAAGAGGGGCAAGCCGTATTTATCATTTCATGTTTAGCCATTTTTATTCGTTCATTCGTTTATTACATTTCTATGCCATGCATCTCCTCTACAAGGAGATTCTGGACAAATATTCCATCCTCTTGCCTGGGAAGGGATACAGCAAGAGCACTTATATACCACTCTACAGTGCTTTGCAGCCCTCTCTGAGCGGTATACAGAGTCAGCATATTTTCCCCAACAATCTGGGTCATTTTACCCACCTCAGCAGGACAGAAGGATGAGTCGACCTTGAGCCTGGTGAGATTCGAACTGCCAAATTGCAGTCAGCCGGCAGTCAGCAGAAGTAACCTGCAGTACCACACTCTAACCACTGCACCACCATGGCTCTTATATAAATGATAAATGGTAAAACAATTGCAGTTGCAGTAGGAAATAATGTGAATTACAATGGAAATCAGTCTGTCTGTCTGTCTGTCTGTCTGTCTGTCTATTCATCTTCTGTCTGTCCATCTATCCACTATTCATCCATTCATCCATTGTCTGTCTGTCTCTGTATAGCTATCTATCTATCATCTATCATCTATCTATCTATCTATCTATCTATCTATCTATCTATCTATCTATCTATCTATCATCTATCTATCTATCATCTATCTATCTAGTCTGTCCTGCTATCTAGTCCCTATCATTCCATCTATCCATCCATTCTTCCTGTCTGTCTGCCTGTTTATCTATCCACCCATCCATTCATGTATCCATCCATCCATCCATCCATCATCTATCGATGGATCAATCCAATCTGAACAGCTGCCAATCTCTCCAGAAGTGGCTCTGAGCAGAACTGTTGTGGCCCACTAGCGGTCAGGGGAGCTGGCAGCAGATTCGGACAGTGAGGAGATTGGGGAGGAACCTGGGCCAGTCCTGGAGTCTGGAGAAGGCCCTGATGAGGGCTCTGTGTCGGAGGCAGAGAGGGGGCCAGAGCCGTATGCCAGCTATCAGCTGCCTTCGGAATCAGACATCAGTGGGGCAGAAGAACAGCTGGAGCCTGTTCCCAGTGTCCACAAGTGCAGAGTGGCCAGACGAAGGGAACAGCTAATGAACTTGGGAGTGAGGCCACAGGTGGACGCTGAATGGCCCCTCCCAGAGGAAATAAAAGAAGAGCGAATGGGGAGTGGGGTTCGCAGGAGACCATTCGTTCACTCCTGCATTTTTGCCAAGCATTGCAGCGTCTGAAAGATATGGATTAAAAACATCTGGCTAACTGTGCAACCATCCATAATAAATGTGTGCTGCTTATATGAATCCACCATTCTTTCACACCTACCTTTGTGTTATTATTAGCAGTAAAAAGAAATCTGTGCCAAATAATCAACAAGTTCGGGAACTATTTCCTTAATATTATAAATACCTATAAATATAGGGGCACATAGTGCATGGAAAAAGGGACGTGGTGGCTCAGTGTCAATCAGAAAGGTCTGCAGTTTGGCGGTTTGAATCCCTAGTGCCGTGTAACATAGGGAGCTCCCGGTACTTGTCCCAGCTTCTGCCAACCTAGCAGCTCGAAAGCAGGTAAAAATGCAAGTAGAAAAATAGGAACCACCTTTGGTGGGAAGGGAACAGCGTTCCGTGTGCCTTCGGCATTGAGTCATGCCGGCCACATGACCACGGAGATGTCTTTGGACAGCGCTGGCTCTTCGGCTTTGAAACGGAGATGAGCAGCGCCCCCCAGAGTCAGGAACGACTAGCACAGATGTGCGAGAGGAACCTTTACCTTAATGCATGGAAAATTTATCACACTACAAAAAAGTCTTTCTTAAAAGTCCTACTGCATCTGTCTAAACTAAAGTTGAACGGCAAGGTTAAAAAATAATAATTAAATGCTCAGAAAAGATTGCTTCATGGATTTTTTTCTTTTGCCCCCGATGTGCGTGATCCTTGTTCAAGAATCTTTGGTACACATTTCAGCTCTGGGAATCCAATATTCTACTGAGGCTGACAGCCGGGACCTCGGTAGTGAGTTCATCAATATCATAATCACTATAATAAAACTGCTGAATTATCTTCCCCCTTTTGATTTCCCAGCCCGTCGCAATCTTCCTCCGCCTGCCATTTAAACAGCGAATTTGTAAATTCACAGAAGACGTTGGGACTACCGGTTTCGCCACCTGCCCAACTTAAGCGTGAGGTTTGGCTGCCCAAGATTAATGTCGCTATGCACAGCCGATTCGGATGTTTTAAGAAGCTGGCATGCTCTGGGTGTGTCGGGGGTACAAATCCCAGACGTTTTGGGGTTCCTCAGGGTGGTAAGGGTGCTGGACAGAATTAAGCAACGGCAGCCAGAGGTTGGGCATATCAGTCCCATCACGAAGATTGAGGGAAACTTGAATTTCTCACTTCTTCAAAAGTTTTTTAATGAAGTTAGGACAATTAATCAGTGGACAATTAATCAACAATTAACTTGCCTCCAGAAGTTGTGGATGCTCCATCACTGGAAATTTTTAAGAAGATGCTGGATAACCATTTGTCTGAAGTCTGTAGGGTTTCCTGCCTAAGCAGGGGGTTGGACTAGAAGACCTCCAAGTTCCCTTCCAACTCTGTTATTCTATTCCTATTCTATTCTTTCATTCCATTATTCTATTCTCTATTCTATTCTCTATTCTCGTCTTCATTCCATTATTATATCTCTATTCTATTCTATTCTTTCATTCCATTATTCTATTCTCTATTCTACCTCTCTTCTCTTCTTCATTCCATTATTATATCTCTATTCTATTCTATTATTTCATTCCATTATTCTATTCTCTATTCTATCTCTCTTCTTAATTCCATTATTATATCTCTATTCTATTCTATTCTATTCTATTCTATTCTATTCTATTCTGCTTGTAATTTTCATCACAGAATATAATTCTAGCCCTAGAGCCCAGCAAAAATCAATTCTTCTTTAAGAATTCTTCTTTTCTGGCCATTAAAACACTCTGCTAGCTCTATTCAGTTGCCCAAACTCCACCCCGCAAGGGATTATGGGTTGTTAAATGGAGATTGATGATCATTATCGCGATGGGGACGCACAGTTGTGGGCTTCTTCCATGTCCCCAGCAGCAGCTGGAGCTAAGGACAGGAGCTCAACCTCATCCCAAGGCAATTCTCAGATCTGAAACGCAGGATTGCTAACCTCCTGCCCAGCGTTCCAACCACTCGAGCCCCCATGCTCTTCGCTGCGACAGTCGTAAGTATGAAAACTGGTCACTTTTTTCCAGTGCTATTGCAACTTCACTAAACAAACCCTTGTAACTCGAGGATTACCTGCAGTTAAAAAGGGACACACAAATCACAATAAACCAGAAGTTACGTGGATCTTAACTCAGAAAAGGGACTTGGAACATTTTCTTACTTTAGAGTTACCAAAGAGATGTGTTAAACTTGTGAAGGAATTCCTGACAAAAGCAAAAAACAAAGAAGGAATCGGATTTTGGGAGTCATTATCTCAAATGAATAATCAAGACCCCTAAAACTAAAGCATACAAAGTGGGCTCATTTGATGAAGGCTAAACTCTTTATGATCTTCTCTTTTTTTCCACACCTTTTAATGCATTGTTTATTTAAAAAAAAAACTGGGACGAATGCTGAGCCTTTAAAGATTTGTTCATGAATAAGAAGTGGAAACAAGAGTGTTTTGTTATAATTTTACAAAAAAAGAATAAGCTATGATGTTGTAATTGAGAGAAGATGAAGAGAAGATACTAAATTAATTTGTGGGAGATCATTTGAGGGGATTAATATTTTCCATTTGTTGTTTCCTCGAGCTCTTATGGAAATTTTTCTTGATTAAGTCTGAATGATGAGGGTTTAAAGATTGGTTCATAGGTACGAGATAAGATGTGGGGAAAGGTTCGGCTTTTGTATAATGTGCAGGAAAGAATTATGAAACGGATTTAATTCTTTAAAGTTAGAATATACTGTATAGTTCTATTTCTGATAGCTCTTAATGAACTTTCGCTGATTAAGATTGAAAGTGGAGGTTTTAGTATTTGTCAATATATAAAAGATTTGATATGGGATGAAAAGAATTTTGGTTGAAATATTAGAGAAGGTGCTAAGCCTTTTTGTTGTCATGCATGCATCCATAATGCAATGCATGCGTGACCCACCCGTGTGCACCCCACACATGTGGGGGGGTCCCTCGTGCCCCATTCTGGAAAGCCTTCTGCATCAAACTAGAAGCCAAAACGGGGTGCGGGGCTCCACACAAGGTCCCAAAATGCAATGTAAGCGCCCCCGGGCATGCACCCTGCCCCCGTGCATGCGCCCTGCTCCCCACACGTGTCTCCGCATGCCCCATGCCCCGCACATGCGCAGCAGAGACCCAAAGACCAGCTGGCGAGGGGCGCTCGCATGCACGATGAGCTGGGCTGGGGCGACATCGTATCGCCGCGACGTCATCCCCGCCCCCCCTTCTGTTCTTCTTTCTTTCATATTTAGAATACGTAGACGGTGGGGAAGCTGCGATGGGTGTAACTTCTGAAAAACGGTCATAAGTCAATTTTTCCACTGCCGTTGTCACTAAACAAACTGCTCTAAACCAAGGACCATCTATCTTTATGTTTATAGAGTGAAAGAATTCTTTCCTTTCTCCTCTTCGGGGACGTTATCCGAGAGGAAGCGTGCGTCATCACTTAAAGCCTCTTCTTCCCCATTCCAAAGCCCGCATTATCGGTACGGTGTCTAAAGTTCTGAGCCGCCGCCGCAGTTTAAAACGCATCGGCAAATCCAGCATCCCTGATTACGATGTTTTTATATGTTTCTACGTGGATCATTGGCTATAATGATAATAAAGGAAGTTCTTATTACATTCCGGTTCTTTAATGCAGTTAAATGAAACAGGCAGATCTCCTTATTTTATGGCTCTGCTTTTACGAGGCTTCGCGCTCAGGAACAAGAAGCAGATGTCTAGATGTCAATGGGTGGGTTTATCTGTGAAACAGCTTTCACGAGGGAGTGAACGTTGTCACCTCCGTACCAACCTCAGCGTTGAGATCAATGCCTTCCATTTTAAAGTCACCAGGGAGGAATGTTCCGAAAACTGTCAGGCTCCAAAAATCAAGAAAGACATGTTGTCATCCTTCCAAGAAGGTATCTCTCTTGTCCTTCACCTTAAGATGGAATCTTGCCAAACTAAAGCATGCTAACACTGCCATTAAGTATAGATGGGCAGTCCATAGACTTGCAACCATTCGTTTGGTGACTGTTCAAAGTCACAATGGCCATGAAAACAGTGCCTTACGACTGTTTTCTTCACTCTGACGACCGTTGCAGCATCCCCGTGGTCGTGTGATCCAAAATTTGGACACTTGGCAATAAACATTTACGATGGTTGAAGTCCTGGGGTCACCTGATTATCTCCTTTTGCGACCTTCCGACAAGCAAAGTCAACGGGGAAGCCAGAGTTCACTTAACCACCATGTTTACTGACATAACGACTGCAATGACTCGCTTAACAAGTGTGACAAAAAAGGTTGTAAAATGGGGCAACCCCCACATAACTATCTCACTTAGCAATGGGAATTTGGGGCTCTACTTCGGTTGTAAGTCAAGGGCTCCTTGTATTCTGGGAACTGTTAGGGAGGTGTCGTCCTCACGCTCTCTCTCTCACACGAACTATCTGAGCTGTGTTGTCTCTTGCTCCTCTGGAATGCAGCCCCTCCCTGCTGGGAATCCAGGCCACATTCCATCACATACATATTGTATGCATCAGAAGAAACTCATTGTCTTGTAGAAAACCCACTGACCCGTGAATTACACTGAGTGGGCTTGATTGAACCACGTGACAGCCTCTTTTTGTTCCTATTGCGTTATGGACGCAACGTGCAGTCACGGTTTCAGACAATGTCAGTACGCTGCACTGTGGAAAAAGCATCTTCCCTCCACCACTACCACCCAAAAAAAATCATATCTGGTGAAATGCGCATTCTGTTAAATATTCACAAGAATCAGGAGTAACATTTACCAACTGTCGAAAGAATCTCGCAATGCCAAATGCGCAGCAGTCGTGGATAACACAACAAATAAGCCCATCCAAGTAATTTAGAAATTCCAAGTTTATATAGTTGCATCCCCAAAGCAAAGAAAATGACTAGTATTGCTCAAGAAACAGAGACTAATGTCGTACATATTGCAAAGTATTTTGGAAATAATTTCTGTGCATCACTGCTCAAAATAAAAAGAGAGAAGGGAAGCAAATTCTCCCATACAGGGGTGTGGTTCGCAGAGGTTCACCATGGTTTTGCACATGTGAGTGGGTACGTGCAGACGTTCGTGTCCTGCACCTTCCATGCCTGTGCATGGCCTTCCGCACCTCGCACACCTTCCATGCATGCACACGGCTTTCTGTGCATGTGTTTTGCTTTGTGCGGGGTCGAAAATGAGGTTACACAGGACCAGGGGTGGGTTCCTGCCAGTTCTAACATCTTCTATAGAAGAGGTTCCACAAATCCACAGTGCCATTTAGAACCGGTTCCAACTCCCTCCCCCCGCCCGTCCGCACATCATCAAGATGAAGAGCAAGAGGAGGAATTCTGGGAGTTGAAGTCCACAAGTCTTAAAGCTGTCAACTTTGAACACCCCTGGGGGTTTTTTTTCTAAAGGGGTAGGGGTGCAAGGGTCTTGTAACTTGACAGCTTTAAGACTTGCGTGCTTCAATGCCAGAGTTCCTGAGCCAACATGACTGGAGGAGGAATTCTGGGAGTTGAAGTCCACAAGTCTTAAAGCTGTCAACTTTGAACACCCCTGGGTTTTTTTTTCTAAAGGGTCTTGTTACTTGACAGCTTTAAGATTTGCGTGCTTCAAATGCCAGAGTTTCTGAGCCAACATTTTGGTTGCTAAGCAAGAGCATTGTTAAGTGAGTTTCACCACATTTTAGAAGTTGGGCACGCCCACCCAGTCACATGGCTGGCAAGCCACTCCCACCCGGTCACATGGCCAGCAAGCCACTCCCACAAAGCAGGCCACAGCTACAGAAGAGGTTCTAAAAATGTTGAAACCCACCACTGCACAGGACCCACAGGTCACCACTACCGGTTCGCCCCAACCAGTCCAAACTGGCTGAATACTACCCTCTGCTCCCGTAACATGTCTAGTGGGCAACACAAGTGGACTGGCTTCTTCTGAGGGCAATTTCTGAACTAAATCATGAAGAAATAGACTATTAAGAATCAGGTATTCAGTACAGTACGGCGCCAAAGAAAACACTGAAAAATTGATAACTAGCCCAAGTAAATTTACTCAAAGAAGCTAATTCTCTCAAAGAAATCCGGACGTGCACGGAGCACAAAGGCTCGTCTTTCTTTTCAAGTCCGGAATAGCGAAGCGACACAAACGACAACCATCACATAATGTGTTTTCGATTCATGTGACAACCTGGAAGAAACTGCCTGCTTTTTTTTTAATCACCGCTCATAAATAAAGCAGGTAATTCAAATTTCTTTTACCCAAGATGTTTTAAAGAGGCAGGAAGGTTAAGCTGGCAAAACCTATTCTGAACGAACCCGTTATTCCTTTCTAATAAGGTTTGCAAATCTATTAATTGGTCGTATTTTCGAGAATTTGTCCAGCTGTGGATATCAGGCAGGTTGTTCTGCAGCTTGTCAAAAGGCCCATGGGCCGGGTACAGCCCGCATGGTGCATAGATCTGGCCCGCCGGGCCGCCTTGGAAACAAGTGAAGGATCGGCCTGCGGTGCATCCGCCAGCAAAAATGGAGGGCCACTGGCAGAGCGCCCCCAACACAAGGGATGCCCCCCCCCCATGCTCAAAGATTCCAGCCAAATGTTTAAAGATTCCATCCGTTGGTTCCTATTTGTGCTGACAAATAAATAAAGGGAGACTAGTATAGATCTATTTCAAGCTATTTAGCTCTCATCAGCTAGCCATACCCTTCACTGGGATTTGAACCTGGGCTGTTTTTACATGTTAGGCAGTTGTATTAACCTCTAAGCCACAAGCTCTCCTCCCTTATCAGTTGAGCCAAGGAAATGAGTAAGTGTTAGGTCAAAGCACCTGGTATGCCAATATGGGAGTATGGGAGGTATGCTCCCTCCCATATTTGGGCATACCAGGTGCTTTGACATTACATACATACATATGACAGAAACACTATATGCAACACGCCGCCATTCATTTCCATCATGTTTTTGTGTCTCACACACACTACTGAGAGATAACAGGCCTTTTTAAAGAGCAAAATACACTAAGAACATCAGTATGGGATATAAATCCAACTGCAAAGACATTATAAATAAATAACGCCTCGTATCACGCCTTGGCAAACCTAGGAAAGAGCATTTATTTATGATACCCTTAAACTGCCCCAATCAGGAAGACTCTGGGTGGTATACAAAAACAGACACAGCTAATAAAACGACAAAATAAGAACAATAAATCATCGCTGAGATGCCGCCAATACTAAAACAGCGGGGGGAGGGGGTGTCTCCAATCATCACTTTGAGCCAAAGCTTTGCCGAAATAAAGTGATTTTGAGGGGCTTCTAGAATACCAGGAATATTATCTAGCAAGTATTATCTAGGCCAGAACACAACCGAGTAGTCAGAGGAAGAGACCCGAACTCATTGGTAGCCTCATGCTGCAACGAAGGACGTGCATTCAATTTTGCAGGCTACTAAGATTGTTGGACGAGCAGGAACAAAAACAACCAGATTTAGCACCAGTTTATCAAGCAGTTGGGAGGCGAGGGCTCGGCAGCACAAACAAACAACAGCCAACAACTTACCGTATTTTTCCATGTATAAGATGCTACTTTTTCTTTAAAATAATTATTTGAAAATGGAGGGGTGTCTTATACACAGGAGGCCAGAGGGAGAAGGCCGCACATGCCAGAGGAGCCTCTACCTTATATGCAGCTCTATCATTCCTCTCTATTGCAGTTGTTTCCTGTATCACATTGCCACTCTAGGTTTCATCTCTATTGTTCCTGGGATCCATTTCCTGTTCTTGTTCTATTAACTCACCCAAACAAGAAGGCTTCTGCACAAGGTGCTTACTACAAGAAACTACATGAAACATGGGGGTGTCTTATTCATGGGGGTGTCTTATAGACAGAAAAATATAGTAATAGCCAGCCATTAAGACCCCAATTAATATCTTAAAAGCCACATACAACAGGCACCATATCAACACAATGTCACACACACAATAGCACAAAGAACACCTGCTACTAGAGAGAAGTTCACTGAAAATGGACTCCACTCCAAAAGCTCGAAAGACAATATCTTTGATCCCGTTGACCGACCCAGATTGGATCCTGCGACATTATCCTGGGACACACATTTTGGCCTTCGTTCGTGAATATTATCTAAAACAGGGGTCTCCAACCTTGGCCACTTTACGACATGTGGACGTTAATACCCAGAATTCTTCAGCCACCCATGCTGGCTGAGGAAATCTAGGAATTGAAGTCCACATGTCATAAAGTGGCCAAGGTTGGAGACCCCTGATCTGTTGTGGCCGCCAGAGGCCAGCAGAGCTGGCAGCAGATCCAGACAGGGAGGAAGACCACAAGTGGACGATGAATGCCCCCTCCCACAGGAAATAAAAGAGGAGCGAAAGGGGAGTGGAGTTTGCAGGAGACCATTAGTTCGCTTCATTGGTTCGTGACCCTCCGAGACTCCTTGCCAAGTTTTGCAGATCTCAGCCTTGCAGCTCTCCAAGCCAGATAAGGTCTGTGACTGTAAATCCTCCCTTGAAAGACTTTGCTGGATGTGAATGAGCAGAGTTCATACTCGATTAATAAAAGGAGTGCCTCTGCCAGCGAAAACAAAACTCCGGAGGGCTGCAGACAGCCTTCCCGAGTTCCAGTTTCGCTGGCACAGGGTTGCAGGATGTCATCGCAGCAGGAAACGGAGCTCGGGAGCCCGTTTTCACTGGTAGAACGCTTGGGCCGCCAAAGGAGCCCCTGACATGAGTGGCATCGAGCTGGCCATGTCCTCCTCCAGCCCCCCGAGGTCAAACACAATTCTGATGCGGCCCTCAATGAAATCGATTTTGACACCCCTGGTTTTTAAACCTTCACGGAGTCTGTGAACCACCGCTTGAGAACCACTGGTCTGGAATATTAAAAAAGAGGGAATATTTCAGGAGCAGTGTCTTCCACAAAACGGGAATCCCTGCCCCCCAAAACACCCCACCGCCTTCTAGCCCCTGCCTCTCTGACCCACCTAAAGGGAAGGTACATATATATTTTTAATTGCTTTTAATTTGGACCAGATGGGCTTGTACAAAGTCTGTCTCCTGCCTTCCTGAGAGAGAAAACAGATATGCACAGCAGAAATCAGTGCCAATGGGCATTGATTGATTGCATTTCTATCCTGCCACAATTAAAAAAAAAAAACCTTGGCAGCTTAAGTGGAATAAATAATACGATTTAAAACTTGTACGGTGCCAGCTGAAAAGCGGCTGGTTCATAAATAAGAACATTAAAACAATCTTGAAAGAAAAAGAATGTTCCTAGTTCAGAACAATTAACAGGGTTGGACTAGAACTCACTGTCTCCTGGTGATTGGCCCAAAGTCACCCAGTCGGCTTTTATACCTAAAGTGGGATTAGAACTCACTGTCTCCTGGGGGTTTGGCTCAAAGTTACCCAGCCGGTTTACAAGCCTAAAGTGGGACTAGAACTCACCATCTCCTGGTGATTGGCCCAAAGTCTCCCAGCCATCTTTCATGGCTAAGGCAGGACTTGAACTCACGATCATCTACTTTCGAACCTGGTGTGTTAACCACTAGACCAGGGATGGCGAACCTTTTTTGGCTCGCGTGCCAAAAGTGGGGGGGGAGTGCAGGAGGGGTCGTGTGTGGCCGTGCCACACCCATAATGCTTATCTACCATCATGGCAATAGACCATGCAAATATATTTACACCACCTATTTATCCCCCAAATCATCAGTTTTGGAACCATCTACTTGTATTTTTATGCCGTCTGTCCTGGAATTGTCACAGCCTGTTAGCGGAGACAAAAGGCAGCACCAAAAGCCAGATAACCCCAAATTAGTTTAGTCCAGTTCAGACTCATCATTTTTAAATCATCGGGATTTGAAAATACACAGGGAAAAGAGGAAAATCAAGTTACCCAGCTCTCTTTTCATCCCGACCTCGTAAATCAGCAATCTCTGACTGAAGCGGCAAGGTATCCGACCGACTCTTAAAATATTGTGTATACATTGCCAGTCGGTGATTCCAATATGGCCAGCCAGCTATTTTTCTTTTCCTTCTGATCACCCGCTATAAATCACATAAGTCAAAAGATGATGAGAGCAAAGGGGATGCATTTAACCCAGATTCAATCTCTTCTTTTAAACTGCAACTCTCCGCTCAAACGTATTGGAAAGCATCTTTAAGCTTGACAGCGATTTTACTAAGAAAGGGGTGTTATATTATCCCCCCCCTTCTCTTCCTGGTATAAAAGGAATAAAACCACAGCTATATAATCCGTCTCAGCGTGCGTGCGTGCGTGTGTGTGTGTGTGTGTGTGTGTGTGTTTTAAAATAAAAGCATAAGAAAAAAACTTTTGAGGCTTTCTAGTAAGTCGTAAAGGCGCAACAGCTTCTGAATGTCACCTTAAGTACTTTGGCAAAGTAGAAGAGCTAACAACTCAGCAAAGGAGAGAAATTAAATTGCTAACATTCGACATTCAAAAAAAAAGGAGGGGGAAACACAGCACCCAACATCGTCGTGTCTGCTAGTGGCATTTTACAGCCGTAATGTGAAGTTGTTCGAGAGTGCACTCGGAGCAAAATAAAAAAAGAGATTTGATGCACAAGGTTTTTGACACGGAGAACAGACACCGACCCGCGGGAGAAAAGAATGAAGGGGGGGACGGGGACTGTAAACCTTTTCCTCCAGGTAAAAAGTTTTGCTCCGATTTCAAAGATTAGGTGGGGGTTAAGAATAAGTGTTGGGGTCCCCCAGTGGAGTTGGCAGCAGATTCGGACAGTGAGGAGGTTGGGGAGGAACCTGGGCCAGTCCTGGAGTCTGGGGAAGGCTCGGATGAGGGCTCTGCGTCGGAGGCAGAGAGGGGGCCAGGGCCGTCTGACAGTTATCAGCTGCCTTCAGAGTCAGACATCAGTGAGGCAGAAGAACAGCTGGAACCTGTTCCCAGTGTGCGCATGGGCAGAGTGGCTAGACAAAGGGAACAGCTAAAGAACAGGGGTCAATTTGGGAGTGAGGCCACAGGGGGACGATGAGTGGCCCCTCCCAGAGGCAATAAAAGAGGAGCGAAAGTGAGTGGAGTTTGCAGGAGACCATTAGTTCGCTTCATTGGTTCGTGACTCTCCGAGACTCCTGGCCAAGTTCTGCAGATATCGGCCTGGCAGCTCTCCAAGCCAGATAAGGTCTGTGACCGTAAATCCTCCTTTGAAAGACTTTGCTTGAGGTGAAGGAGCAGAATTCATAGTCAATTAATAAAAGGGGTTTTTTTGTCGGGACCAGGAGTTCGCTTCAGGCTCTTAGGAAGCCTCAGTTAGGGTTAGAGTTAGGTGACATTTTTCTCCCTGTCAAAGAGCGTGACATACAGACCGTGGAAGCCGAGACAGAGTCACGGGCCACATCCTGCCCGCTATAACATGCAACCATTAGAAGAGGGCCAGACGATCCAGGGTCACCAGCTGTGGAATGTGACCCTCCTTTCCCCCCCCCCCCGGCAGAGGATTCATTCGATCGGGGGATGGGGGAAGCGTAAATGATGTGAACCAAGGGGGATTACAAGGACACAAATGCTTTCTCTATGCAGGGCGGCCAACTTGTCGTCACGCTTGGCCGATAAATATTCTCCAGCCTGAAAACTGGGGGGGGGGGGGAGAGAGCCACCCTTGCTACCTCAACGATGCTGTGAGGGGTGAGAGGAGAAGCAAGAAATGTGGGCTCCGGGGAGGAGGAGCCAACGTCGCAACGATACAGACGTGCGGTCTTGATGCTCCGAGACCGCAGCCGATACTTTTGCCGCTGGGTGCTCCAATCGGACCTAAACCGTCCCGCAGAGACGGTGAACAGGAAGAATACATCCCTGCTGATCTCAGGGACATCGATCCAAGAGAAGTTCTTCAAGCTGGCGACAAAAAATCCAGCCATTAGGCTGATGAAGTCGGGGCGGCTCCAAAACGGAAGGATACGGAAAGAGAAAGTGTTTCCAGCTGGTGAGGAATTTTTACCGTTTTAAAAGAGACTACCTATAAAAAACTTAAGATTAATTTAAATTGGAGAACAGAAGAAATAAGCAGTGAAATTAAGTTTGGAATGGTTTGGGATAGTGGGTTATCTTACTTTTTAAATGCTATGTTCACGGATGGAATTTATGCAAGCTTTTTAAAATGAATGAATTAAGTTTTCTTCTATTTTCTTTGCTTTTATTACTCTTTGTAACCTATGGACTAAAATTCTCCTGTTTCATTACTGTGGGTGTTCTTCTAACTCATTCATAATCAGACCTTTTTATTAACTTGAAATACAAAAAACATACAAAAAGAAACAAAGAAAATTGCAACAATAGGCTGGAGGTTTGTGTATTGGAAACGAAACACTCTTACTTTTCTCACTGATTATCCTGGCTTGGCGCTCCAAGGTCTCACTGCTTGTTTATAGAGAGTGATAAGAAGAAAAGCATACAGATGTCCCTTTGAAGAAAGAGAGAAGAGAAGGGGGAGAGGGAAAGAAAAAGAGAGGAGAGAGAGGGGGAAAGGGAGAGAGAGAGGGAGAGAGAGAGAGAGAGGGAGAGAGAGAGAGAGAAGAGGAGGGAAAGGGAGAGGGAGAGAAAAAGAGAGAAGAGGAGAGGGGGGAGAGAAAAAGAAAGAAGTGAGCGAGGGAGTGGGGGAGAAGGAGAGAGAGTGGGGTGAGAAAAAGAGAGGAGAGGGAGAGAAAAAGAAAAGAGAGAAGGCGAAAAGGGAAAGTGGGGTTAGAAAAAAAGAGAAGGACAGAGAGAAAGTGAAAAAGAGAGACAGAAAGGGACAGATAGAGACAGAGACAGACTGACAAACAGACAGACACACACACATACAGACACACACACACACTATAATTCCAAATTTTATGGATACCACCCACAGAAACTTTTGCTGAAACGCACATACCCAGCAAACAGGGAGGAAAAGCTCTCAAAAAAGAAGAAAAAAAAGGGAAGAGCGACTGAATCATCTACTGTGAAAAAGAGAATTAGATCCATGCAAAGCCTTTATAAAATGGCTGTCAAGAAAAAGAGAGAGAAAAAAACCTCTGGTTAAATTCTGCAAAGTGCAAACTGCAGATAATCCCTGCAAATCTATTTTCCATGTCTGGGGGTTTCTCCTCCTTCTCCCCCTCTCCTTTTCTCTCTTACACAGTACAAAAGAGTTCGCTTTGAAAGCCGTCTTTCGGAATCAAGCTGTTTAAACCCAAAAGCCTGTGTAAATTTCTCTACTCGCTGAACGTTATTATAAGGATGCCAACGCTCGGCAGGGTACAGCTCTGCCAAGTCTCAATTCCTTCACCCAAAATATCACCGCATAAAACACGTCTGATACCGAACAAAGAGGGATCTTTGTGCAAATATTGATTTCTCCGCTGAATTACAGCCTCCTTATGGAGAGCTTCGAAATATCTCGTAGGGCCTGAATAATTACAGTCCAACCACAGGCTACAAGTCCTATGTTTTTAGAATAGAATCACAGAGTGGGAAGGGACCTTGGAGGTCTTCTAGTCCAACCCCCTGCCCAGGCAGGAAACCCTATACCGTTTCAGACAATTGCCCAATCTCTTCTTGAAAACCTCCGGTGTTGGAGCATTCACAACTTCTGGGGGCAAGTTGTTCGAATGATTAATGTGTCATGCTGTAGTTGTGAACTATGTTTCTTTAAAACATGGGTGCCCAACATTGAGGACTTGTGGGCTTCAACTCCCAGAATCCCCCAGCCAGTCATGCAGGCTGGGGAATTCTGGGAGTTGAAGCCCACAAGTCTTCAAGTTGAAGTCTTCAAATTGAGTTCACAAGTCTTCAAATTGGCTGGGGAATTCAAACATGGCTGGCTATGGAATTCTGGGAGTTGAAGTCCACAAGTCTTCAAGTTGAAGACTTCAAATTGAGTTCACAAGTCTTCAAATTGGCTGGGGAATTCAAACATGGCTGGCTGGGGAACTCTGGGAGTTGAAGTCCACAAGTCTTCAAGTTGGATGGGGAATTCTTGGAGTTGAGGTTCACCGGTCTTCAAGATGGCTGGTGAATTAAAACATGGCTGGCTAGGGAATACTGGAGTTGAAGTCCATAAATCTTCAAGTTGAAGTCTACAACTTGAAGTCCACAAGTCTTCAAGTTGGCTGGGGAATTCTGGGGGTTGAAGTTCACCAGTCTTCAAATTGGCTGGGGAATTCAAACATGGCTGGCTAGGGAATTCTGGGAGTTGAAGTCCATAAGTCTTCAAGTTGAGGTCTTCAAGTTGAAGTCCACAAATCTTCAAGTTGGCTGGGGAAATCTGGGAGTTGAAGTCCACAAGTCTTCAAGTTGAGGTCTTCAAGTTGAAGTCCACAAATCTTCAAATTGACTGGGGAATTCAGACACGGCTGGCTGGGGAAGTCTGGGAGTTGAAGTCCACGTGTCTTCAAGTGTGAAGTTTTCAGATTTAGTTCACCAATCTTCAAATTGGCTGGGAAATTCAAACATGGCTGCCTGGAGAATTCTGGGTGTTGAACTCCACAAGTCTTCAGGTTGGTTGGGGAATTCAAACATGGCCTCTTCTTCTTCGTGGGCCATATCTGTCATCAGATGTTGGCGATCATGTCGGCAATCCTATATTTATCAATAGCCTCATGAAAAAGTGCTACTGAGTTTTGTCCAAACCTCAAACATGGCTGGGCAGGGAATTCTGGGACATCTGGGTTATATATCCCTAAGAGAATGGATCCTAACAGGTGTGAATTCCATGGGGTCCTTGGGTGCTCTCTGAGCTTGCAGACGTTTCATGACCCAACTAGGTAACATCATCAGTGCTATGATGAGTATGGGTATGAATGCGAGTTCACAATAGGAATAGTAATCCTGGTAGTACATCAGGAGAAGGAGAAGATTAAGAAGCCCACTCAATTCATAGTTTCATACGATGGAGATTCGCCATGTGCATTAAATAGAATCAAACCTGAACAAGGCAAGTCACCGCTAACAGGCACCGCTTAATATTATTGGTACAGGAGGAATAATCAAAGTGCATAATAAATTGTTCCATTTTAAACTGCTAACATTAATTACATTAACACGAACACAGAAAAGAGTAAGCACATTTCCTCGTAAGAACCAAAAATCAATTAAGGCCAGCCATAATATTTCAAAGAGCTGTAATTTCAGCATAACACATAAATTTGTTTTACTCCTCAAAGAGGCATATTTTAGTCTGGTAAAGGGCTTTTGGTTGTGTTTATGTTCAATTTGGTATGACATTAGCTTAATTTAGATGGAAATCCTATAAACACATTTCTGGGTGTACATCCCTCTGAAGTCTATTGGGATGGCTTGTTTAAACCTCTGTGGTTAATTCCATCGTAATGCAGTGTTAAAAGAGAGAGAGAGTGAGAGAGAGAAGCAGCATTCACAGGCGACTCAAAGCAACGTCAATTACAAGGTTCTTTAATAAATGCAAAATAAAGAGCTTGCAAAATGCGTCTCGATGAAAGTCAAATAACAATGTCTTATCGATTTTAAGGTGGCAAAAAAATGTTTCAGAAATCCACAATACTGTACAGGCATGTTAAAAAATGGACTTCACTAGTTCTCAGGTGAGCGCAGAGAATTTTACCGATTCGACGTAATTTGACATGGAGTTACATCAGTAAAATTCTGACAGAGTTGGAAGGGACCTTGGAAGTCTACACCAATTCAGACAGAATAGACTGGACTGGACTGGACTGGACTGGACTAGACTAGACTAAACTAGACTACTAGAGTAGACTGGGATAGGGATAGGGATAGCTGGATAGGGATAGGGATAGGGATAGGGATAGGGATAGGGATAAGGATAGGAATAGGAATAGGAACAGAAGAGAACAGAATAACAGAATTGGAAGGGACCTAGGAGGTCTTCTAGTCCAACCCCCTGCTTAGTCAGGAAACCCTACACCACTTCAGACAGAATAGAATAGACTGGACTGGACTGGACTAGACTAGATTAGACTAGGGATAGGGATAGGAACAGAACAGAAGAGAACAGAAGGGACCTTGGAGGTCTTCTAGTCCAACCCCCTGCTCCTGCAGGAGACCCTATACCACTTCAGACAGAATAGAATAGAATAGAATAGAATAGAATAGAATGGAATGGAATGGAATGGACTAGACTAGACTAGGAATAGGACTAGACTGGAATAGGATTAGGAAAAGAATAGAATATAGAACAGAATAGAATAGAATAACAGAGTTGGAAGGTCTTCTATCCAACACCCTGCTTGGGCAGGAAACCCTACACCACATCAGATAGAATAGAATAGAATAGAATAGAATAGAATAGAATAGAATAGAATAGAATAGAATAGAATAGAATAGAATAGAATAGAATAGAATAGAATTTGAACAGAAGAGAACAGAATTATTTATTGGCCAAGTGTGATTAGACACACAAGGAATTTGTCTCCGGTACATAAGGTCTCAGTGTAGATACAACAATGTGTACACTACACAACAGTAGTGATAGATCATTATCATAGTCATTAATACAAATACATTCATCACAAACATTACATGCAACACTTAGTGACAGTCATGGATACTAAATAAGCAAATTATTAAATAATTTGTTTAAATGTAATAAAAGAACTTTGAAAACAAAGGACAGAGAGACATGCTGGATGGCACTGTCAGGATTTATAAAAATTGTTTTCAGCTAACTTTCATACTTAGCAGCCAGCTTTAAAAAAAAATGAAATAAAGCTCATTTTTCGAAAGGAAATAGTAGCAAAATCCCTCCAAAATGGAGTGCACCAGCTGGGCTCCCCAATTCCCAATCATTTCCATTCATTTGCTTTTCTAGTTTATTGGCACCGAGCTTATTTCAACCCTGGAATCCAAAAGCCACAGATTTCCCCACAAAACTCTGAAAATAAATGAATAAACTTACCTTTTCTGAGCATCAGCCTCTCGCCTAGCTTGTTCGAAGGCCAATTCTTCGGCTATTCTTTTTTTTAGTTCTTCTTCATTGACTGGAATTAAGAAAGGGGGGGGGGGAAACAAAATAAACACATGTTGCATGTAACCAACTCAAGGAACCGTTCTTATATTCATCAATTTCATTTTTGGTTCGTGCATCTTGCGGGTGATGAGAAGGAAGGAAGGAAGGAAGGAAGGAAGGAAGGAAGGAAGGAAGGAAGGAAGGAAGGAAGGAAGGAAGGAAGGGGGAAGGAAAATGAAGGAAGGAAATGAGGGAAAGAAGTGAGACAGAAGGAAGAAAAAAAGAAAGAAAGAAAGAAAGAAAGAAAGAAAGAAAGAAAGAAAGAAAGAAAGAAAGAAAGAAAGAAAGAAAAAGGGAGGGAGGGAGGGAAAAGGAAGGAAGTGAGGGAAAGAAGTGAGAGGGAAGGAAGGAGAAAGAAAGAGAGAGGGGGGAGAGAAAGAAAGAGGGAGGGAGGGAGTGAAGGAAAAGGAAGGAAGGAAATTAAGGAAAGAAGTGAGAGAGAGGAAAAGAAGTGAGAGGGAAGGAAGGAAGGAAGGAAGGAAGGAAGGGGTGGGAGGGAGGGAGGGAGGGAGGGAGGGAGGGAGGGAGAAAGAAAGAAAGAAAGAAAGAAAGAAAGAAAGAAAGAAAGAAAGAAAGAAAGAAAGAAAGCTTTGCTGTGGGTTGGGTCCCCAGTAAACTGAATCAGGTCCCCGATTGCTATCGTGGACATGAACTCCAAAGCTATCTCGAAATCCACCACTTTGAGAGACACCCTTGTTCCCATATTTCAGCATTGGGACGCCACTTAAAAACCTGATCTAGTGCAATAACGTAGGAGGAGGAGTGGCAGAAGCTGTGGGTGGAGTTAAAAGAGGGATCAGTCTAGCATCCCTATGTAGCCACAAGAGAACTAAGTCCAACCTCCCTTGACTTCCTTTAGCCTTTACTCTAACCCAGGGGTGTCGAAACTTGGGAACTTTTAAGACTTGTGGACTTCAACTCCCAGAATTCCCCAGCCAGCCATGCTGGCTGGGGAATTCTGGGAGTTGAAGTCCACAAGTCTTAAAGTTCCCAAGTTTGGACACCCCTGCTCTAACCCTACCGTAGTTAGTTGAGAAGATTCCTACGCAAGGCCTTTTAGCAGTAAACAGGTTTATTGGGACTTTCATAAGTGGACCTGATTTTTCACATCTGACAATAACTGAAAAGTGTTATGGTAAAGAAAGTTTCTGTATAGACCTAGTCAAATTCTGACTTAAAACATGGGGTAGAAGTCCACTGAGGTGTCCTCTGAGTGCAATCAATCAATGAGAGCTTTCTTCCATCAGATCTTTGCTGAGATTTCGCACCTCTCTGGTCCAGTATTAGAGGGGCTGCCCCAAAGAAGGGGGGGGGCAATTTATTTTCCAAAGCAGAAGCAGGTAGGAAACAATGGATGGAAACTCATCAAGGAGAGACGCAACCTGGAATTAAGGAGAAACTTCCTATCACCCCAGTGGAACAATTTGCCTCCAGAAGCTGTTGAATGCTCCAACACTGGAAGTTTTTAAGAAGAGAATGGACAGCCACTTGTCTGAAATGATATAGGATTTCCTGCTTGAGCAGGGGGGTTGGACTAGAAGACCTCCAAGGTCCTTTCCAACTCTGCTATTCTGTTAATAATTTAATTTAATTTAATTTAATTGATTTCTAGACCGCCCCCTCTCCCCGAAATAAGTTATCTCTGATGGATGCTTGAATCGGTCTTCTTTGACCACTGCAAAAGTTGAATTGGATAACCCAATGGTTGCAGGAACTGGGTATGTGTAGTCTAACGACAAGGACTAGGGGTGATGTCATAGAAGTCTTCCAATATTTGAGGGGCTGCCCCAAAGAAGAGGGGGTCAGCCTATTCTACAAAGCCCCAGAGGGAAGGACAAAAAGCAACGGATGGAAACTAATCAAGGAGAGAAGCAACCTGGAATTAAGAAGAAGCTTCCAAACTTTGAGAACAGTTAATCAACTTGCCTCCAGAAATTGTGAGTGCTCCAACACTGGAGGTTTTAAAGAAGACTCTGGACAACCAATTGTCCACCATGGTTTCCTGCCTGAGCTTGAGGCTGGACTAGAAGACCTCCAAGGTCCCTTCCAGCTCTATTCTGTTTTGTTTTGTTTTTTGAAAAAGTTTTATTGGTTTTTACAATTTTTTTAAAGGAAAAGGGGTAAAAAAAGGTATAAAAATTTTTTGACAGCTACATCATGCGGGAGGAGGTAATCCCCCCAAATCTCGCAACTTTTACAAAGAAAAATAGGAAAACATCAACATTTGAATAAACATTGGCAGTTTTTGATTTTACATTAGATCATCAGTATGTTCAATCATTTTTTGTATCACTTCCAAAAATTACATTATAACAACAGTTGCAATGTTTCAACTCATTTTTGTGACCTGAGTCTTCTCAATGTTGGATCCTCCCCCCTGTCTTCTGGCAGAGCCTCGGCCCCTCCCTCCTTCATATCTTGTGTACTGTCCCCTGTTTCGTCTAGGAGGGCATTGTGTTTTTTAATGAAAGCATCCGCCTCCACAACTATATTAATTCTAATTCTGCTGCCCTCTCAGAAAATCGGCATACCTTCTGGCAATAACCATCTAAACCAGACTCCTTTATTATATAATTTCTTTGCTAAAGAGGAATATTTCTTCCTCTTATCTCTTACTTTCTTCGGAATCTGTTTAAGAATGGTTATTTCTTTGTCTTTATATTTTAGTGGTCCCACCCTTTGAGCTCCTAAGACCTCATCTCTTGTGGTCTTTCTAAGAAATTTAACATGGACTTCCCTTGGAACATTGTGTGTTCTAGCGTATGCTGAGTTGATCCTATAAATCAGGTCAATATCCCACCACAGCTGTTGTTTATCTCTTTTAATGTATTCTGCTAAGATTGTAGTCATAATCTCCTTAAGATCTTCATTCTCCGTTTCTGGCAAGTTTTGAAATCTAAGGAAAAAAGACATCCTTTCAAATTCCATCTTTATTAAATGATTTTCAAATTCTATATTCTCCTTCTGAATTGTCTTAACCTCCTCCCTCATCCCAACCGGGCCCTCCTCCAGTACACCTATTCTCTGTTTATTTTGTATAGCTTGTTGTTGCGTTTCTCTGAGCTGGTCGTTTAGATCTGTCAGTTGTTTTTTCAATTCATCCTGTCCCTTTAAAAGAGTTTGAAGCATTTGGTGAACAGATAAATCCTTTGGACTCTCTTCGGGAGCGTTAGGTTGTAAAAATGACACCAATTGTGTCTGTTGGTTGATCGGGCTGGACGTAGAGAATGTCAGGGCCGAGGATGCCTTACCAGGCGATAATTTTTTAGGGCCCATTATGAAACTCAGAGAAAGAGTCTGTGCAAAGAAATGGCGTCTGTGGAAAAGCACAACCTTCCAGCTCTATTCTGATTGGTCTATAAAATCTCCCCAAGCAGCCCTCTGGGAAGACAGCAAAATGATCTGCCCTGCAATTGAGTGTTAGATTAATTTTACCTCTGGGGAGATATTTTAACTATTTCGAGACTCGGTTCTGGCACCTAACCACAGGTGTGCAATGCCTAACAATTAAGATGCCTGCCAGTCTATGCATCGGGTTTTTTTTATGGGGCCTTTGTGTAAGGAATGGATGGGGGGGGGGAAGGCTAATGGCCCATCGACACAACCTCTGAAGCACAATAAATACAACCTGACTATAAAGACACGGCACATTTGACCTTAGCAACTGATTGGGTTGCATATTGATCAGCCCGATCCTAATAGGGAATAAAAGTGAGGATGTAGATTGTTAAATAGAAATTCTATTACTCTAGATATATCGGATCGTTGTCCCCGAACGAGACAGCCAGGAAAACTAAGTAAGGCCTTAATCTTAGGGGGGGGGAAAAACCCCAAGGATGAGATAGAACTCCAGCAATTATATTTATCAGACCCAGTTCTTGCAAAAAAAAACAAAACCACCCACAAATCATTTGACTCAAATTGATGGGCTGAGGCTCTAAGCAGGCAATTCCTATTTAGCGTCATTTACAAATAAACCTTTAGGAAGTCAAACGAAGCACAATTCTTCCAGGTCTGGCTGAGGTCACCCGGATGCCGTGCGTGATGAGCAGAAAACCTGATTTTTTTTCTAATGAAGGATTCTGAGACGATACTAGACAAGACGGGTTTGTGACAGGAGAGGCGAAACCGTTGTAAAAGAACATCTCCGTGTTGGACTAGTGTGCAGAATAATGCCGACGTGAATTAAATGCCCATTGGCTTAGATCAGTGTTGGCTAACCTTTTTCTAAAGCCGTTTTCGCCCGCCTCAAGCTTCAGGAAAGACTTCGGAGCCTGGGAATTTTTGGTTGACCTGTTGGACCTGTTTCTTGCCCTCTCTAGGCTCCGGAGGCTTTCCTGAAGCCTGGGGAGGGTGAAAACAGCCTCCTCTGGCTCTCCGGAAGGCCACAAATCAGCTGGCCAGAGGGGCCATGTGTGCCAGAGCTGAAGGCTGCCAACGGCTGCCATGCCAGCAGATATGGCTCCGCGTGCCACCTGACATCAAGGGTTTAGATGATCTTCACTAGGAACCGCAGACCGGACAACAATAAGAACCAAAAATATCCTACAATATCTCCAATGGAACAGAATGACATAAGGGACCTTGGAGAATAAAATAGGAGTGTTATATAAGGATCTGTATTCAGATACTGATCTCTACATCAACTAACCACTGAAGGACAGAACGTTTAGGGGAGGGAGGGGGGGAATAATGTACTGGACAGGTGTATGCCCACAGGTGACAACCAGCCATGATGTGATCTACGGATTGAACGTCCCCCAAAGGTGCTTTTTCAAGAGGCGACTGGACTTCCTTTGTTTTTCTTTGAAGACGTTTTGCGTCTCATCCCAGAAGCTTCTTCAGCTCTGATCAAATGGTGGGGAAGGGAAGGATTGAGACTCCTTGCAGACAGCTGGTCCTTTGCATCCTTTCAGAGGGTCGTTGAGGCCACTTGGAGGTTGACCTGTGTCCTCAGGGTCACACCTGAGCCGTGCAAATGGTTCCTGTGGTCTGCAATTTTTCCCCTGGAAATCCATCCCTATTCCCACGCCATTCCAAGGGTGTCCATCCCAAATTGTCTAGCTAAACGTCTGTAGAGATTCTCAGTCATCCATGGTTGTCCCAAAAATGCTTTTTTCAGGCGGCAACTGGACTTTTCTGGTTTTTCTTTGAAGACCTTTCACTTCTCATCTAAGAAGCTTCTTCAGCTCTGACTGAATGGTGGGGAATGGAAGGATTGAGACTCCTTGCAGACAGCTGGCCATTTGCATCCTTTTAGAGGGTCGTTGAGGCCACTTGGAGGTTTACCTGTGTCCTCAGGGTCACACCTGAGCGGTGCAAATGGGTGTGGAGTCTTCTTGGAACTGTTGAAAGGACTGCGTTGTAAGCTGGAAATAGATGGTATCCCTCCTCCTCTTTTGGCACAGGGGCTATTCAATTTTTATACAGATGGCCTCTTTGACCCTTCTTTCAAACCAGTGGTCACCTCTGTCCAAAACGTGGACTTTGTTGTCTTCCAAAGAGTGGCCTTTTTTCTTTCCAATGCAGATTTTGAAAGACTGCTGAATCGTACCTTGATGGCTTTGAAAGGACCATGTTGTAAACTGGAGGTAGATGTTAGAGACAGCTGCTTCTTACAACAAATCTTTCTGGACTTTGTAGTAACAGTCTTTTTTTTTTTAGACTTTCCAAAAAGTACATCCACTCCAGAATTCTCAATTCAGAATTACAGAGCAAAGCGTTCAAACCGAGCAACATGACTAACTAAACATATTCAAGAGAAGTTGGTTGGAATAATACGTTCTGCCCCAGTTCGGTTTTAAGAGAGGAGGCAAATTTACTGTTAACAGTGCTGGTTAATTTGCTCATTTAAATGACGGGCAAAAGGGACGGGGGGATTCTGATTTAACACAAG
Organism: Natrix helvetica; assembly: GCF_964273705.1. Classification (NCBI taxonomy): domain Eukaryota; kingdom Metazoa; phylum Chordata; class Lepidosauria; order Squamata; family Natricidae; genus Natrix; species Natrix helvetica. The sequence continues at coordinate 3,645,048 of NC_138553.1, read as the reverse complement.
TGGAGAGCTTTATTGCAGTCTAAAGTCATTTGGGTAAGAAAAGCTCATTAAAAATACTAGAGCTACTACAGACCCCGAATCGTTTATCACCTCTAGGGCATCATAAGTCTTCGGGACTGTGAACAAAAAAAAAAGGGGGGGGGGGAGAGAAAGGAAGAGATGTGTTTTTTTAAAAAAACACCTCCAAACCAGAAATTCCTTCAGATAAAGTAATTTTTGTCCTGGGGTAAAAAAGGCAGAGCGGGAACCTAAATGAACTTTTGGTGTGTGTATGTGAGAGAGAGAGAGAGAGACAGACAGACAGACAGAATTTTCATTGCCCAACGAGGGAACATCTTCAGTGCTAGAAGTTTCCTGTTTAACAACACTCACCAAGACTGACAGGGCAAGCCACAGTATATAAACAGTGAGCAAACCCCACTCCCTTCTAGCACTGATGATGTTCCCTAGTTGGACAACGAAACGTCTGCAAGAAAACAACCAAACTCCAAAAGCACCACAGACCACAGTCCTCCTCCTCCTCCTCCTTCTTACTACTCATCCACTCCCCAAACCCCACTCCGGGGTCACATGATTCCCCTTTTGCGACCGTCTGACTATTGGGAAATAGTGATTCACTTAACAACCGTGTTACTCACTCAACAACCGCAATGATTCACTTAACAAATGTAGCCAAGAAAAGTCGTAACATGGGTGGGTGGGGGGGAATCTCACTTAACACATTTCTCCCTTCGCAACGTAAGTTTTGGGCTCAATTGTGGCCGTACGTTGAGGACTTCTTGCACCGATTCTCCCATCTGCACTAACTGAGCTTTAGAAAAACGATAGTTAATCCAAATTTGTGAAATATATCACACTGTGTGTGTGTGTGTGTGTGTGTGTACACACCTTCAGCTCATCATAACAGGGCAGCAAGTATGAAGCATTCAGCAATTTACAGGAGGGAAAAAAACCCAAGAAAACACTGTCTCGTCGCTACATTAAAATTGTTATTTAAATCAGGGATCTTTATTTCTAGACGAGAAATCCACTTGCTTAATTAACAAAGACACAATCTTTGCAGCAGATTTCCCTGGGCTGCAAGATTAACAAGATCTTTCCTTGGTCCTCGCCGGAAAAATTGAAATAAAACTTGGGTTTTTTTTTTAAAGAGCCAGACAGTTTCCGTCTTTCTCAGAAGAAAGGCGGGGGGGGGGGGGGGAAGAGAGGAATCCCTCCGTAGCGTTCGGAAAAACCTAACAGTTTTTTGTATACAGAGATAAAAACCATCCGCCGGGAAAGCAGGCTTGAGGCACTGTGGAGAGTGACCTTGTTACACGCTTTCTGGATTTCTGAATTTTCGAGCAACGGGTCAGCCCGCTCGAGGATGGCTGTCAGAAATATTGCTCCTAACACCGATTCTGTTCAAAGCCAGGGAAAAAAAGATTATAGATATATATATATTTCTTCACATTCATGCAAGCGGCATTGTGAGTTTGGGGGGGGGGGGAATAAAGAGAACTGAAATAATATTTGCACAGGGCTTAGGACCGTGATGGCGAATCTATGGCATGCGTGCACAAAGTGGCACACGGAGCCATGTTGCCTGGCACGGGTGGCGTCGCCCGTTCCTCTTCCGGGCTTCTGGTGCACATGCGCGTGCGAGGATCAGCTGACCTTCGTGCGTGCCACAGTGCCAGAGAGCAGAAGAGCTGGTCTTCCATTTTCCGTGCAAGCATGCCCCTGGGCAGCTCCTCTTCCGGGTGGCGGCCCAGACGAGCGTACGCTCTTCCCCTTTTCGGCACTCGTTGCTGAGCAGGTTCACCATCACTGGCTTAAAAGGAAGCGAAGAAATCTCTAAATTGTAAGAAGCCTCCAAAGCACCTAATTTCTGGAGGGACAACTCGGTTGTGTAGGTTGTGTACACATACACACACAGACACACACGCACACACACTCCTTCCCTGAGGCTGGGTGTCCCAGTAATAGTCCTGTGTTGGGCAGTAATGGTTCTACGAGCGCTCCTCCTGTTATGGCCATAATGGAGCCCTCCCATCACAGTTGTAATTTGTAACGGTCATAAATCAGATCACCCAAGCGACCGATTCAATTTTACGGCTTTTGATATTGGAGTTCTGGTGAAGGTCTTGAAAAAGACGTTCAGATGTCACGATGTGTCTATGCCTACGAATATCGGAGCTGTGCAAACCATGGTTATCATGGTATAAAAAAAGACTCTGGAAAGAGGGCAGAGAAGAGCAAGAAAGAGGATTAGGGGACTAGAGACTAAAACCATATGAGGAACGGTTGCAGGAACTGGGTATGTCTAGCTTAAGAGAAAGAAGGACTAGGGGAGACATGATAGCAGTCTTCCAATATCTCAGGGGTTGCCACAAAGAAGAGGGAGTCCAGCTATTCTCCAAAGCACCTGAGGGTAGAACAAGAAGCAAAGGGTGGAAACTAATCAAGGAGAGAAGCAACTTAGAAGGAGAAATTTCCTGACAGTGAGAACAATTAACCAGTGGAACAGAAAATGCCTCCAGAAGTTGTGAATGCCCCAACACTGGAAGTCTTTAAGAAGATGTTGGATAGCCATTTGTCTGAAACGGTATAGGGTTTCCTGCCTAGGCAGGGGGTTGGACTAGAAGACCTCCAAGGTCCCTTCCAACTCTGTTATTCTGTAATCTGTATGGTATTATAGTAGACTAGTATGGCTAGTCTAGTGAAGAGAAGGACCAGGGGAGACAGGAATAGCATCTTCCAATATTTGAGGGGCTGCCACAGAGAGGAGGGGGGTCAAGCTATTTTCCAAAGCATCCGAAGGCCAGACAAGGAACAATGGATGGAAACAAGGAGACTTTCATCCTGGAAATAAGGAGGAATTTTCTGACAGGGAGAACCATCAACCCATGGAACAGAAGTTGCCTTCAGAAGTTGTGGGAACTTCATCATTGGAGGCTTTCAAGAAGAGACTGGACTGCCATCTGTCAGAAATAGTGTAGGTAGGGTCCTCCTCCTCTTCCTCCTTCTCCTCCTCTTTTGCAAACCCTACTCGCTGCTAGCACTGACGTTACCTAGTTGGGTCATGAAACGCCTGCAAGAAAACCACGCTCAGAGAGCACCAAGGACCCCACAGTCCTCCTCCTCCTCCTCTTTTTTGCAAACCCCACTCCCTGCTAGCGCTGATAATGTTGCCTCGTTGGGTCATGAGACGTCTGCAAGAAAACCACCAAGCTTAGAGAGCACCAAGCAACCCGCAGTCTTCCTCCTCCTCCTTCTTCTTTTTGCAAACCCCACTCCCCGCCAGCACTGACGACGCTACCTAGGTGGGTCACCAAACGTCTGCAGGAAAATAGCCAAGCTCAGAGAGCACCAAGGACTCCCTCAAAACCACCCACCCAACCAACTCCCCTTTAACACTGCTGCCATTAGAAAGAGAACCTCGTCGTGGAAGGACCATCCGATGAGCAGCGAGCAAAGTCCTTCTGCATGATTAAACCAGCTAAAGACTTGAGCGCACGGTGGGAGAGCTGACTCCCAAAGATTTCCGCACCATCTTTTAACGTTCCCTTCCCAGCCATTGGCACAGAGTTGGGTTTTTTTCTCCTCCTCCTCCTCCTCCTCCTCATCTCGAGAGAGCAATTCCCTCCAGTGTAGATATAAACTTACGCCTCATTGTGCATTTGTGTTGCCTTTTAGCACAACAATAGGCTGCAGCATCAGAATTTTAAAATGTCCCATATTAAATAAGGACACAGCAACGGCCCCGAGGAGCTGACAGCGATGCTTTAACGGAGTGCAAAGCTGTGCCATTTTTTTTCCTTCCCCCCCCCCACCCCCAAAAGAGAGAAATCTTTTCTTTTCCAAAAGAAAACCCACTTTGTGGAGCCTATTTCCTCTTGACAATAGGAAGAATTTACGGGGAGCTTTTTATTCCCCGTTTGCCTCAACTGAAATGATTCCTAAGGCCGGGCAGACGGAGGGACTGGGACTTTTAATATTTATTTTCAATTACTCATGACACCCAATTCTATTACACACGCGTGCACACACAAAGGACGCCGAGAAGAACACTTCCAATGGAGCATTTTACTGGGCTTGTTAAAAGTGCCAGCTATTAAGACGTTTGTAGCGGGAGGTAAAATGAACGCCACAAAATCCGGCGAGGCTTCATTCCTAAGTCAGCCCCAAACCCCTCGAGATTCGGGTCCCGAGTTCAAGAGCCCGTTCCGTAACATCCAGGAGCCGCTGATAAGCTTTGAGGGAGCAGAAATAAGCAGGGGTGCTACTTCGGAAAGGAAAGTTGTGTGTTCATTGTGCTTTGTTGTTGTCGTTGTTCAGTCAGTACATCACATCTGACTCTTTGGGTCCCTCCCTGGACCACAGCATCCCAGCCCCCCTTGTCCTCCAGGGTCTCCGGGAGTTTTCCCAAACTCATGTCTAATCTATCTATCTATCATCTATCATCTATCTATCTATCTATCTATCTATCTATCTATCTATCTATCTATCTATCTATCATCTATCATCTATCATCTATCCATCCATCCATCCATCCATCCATCTATCATCATTATCTATCTATCTATCTATCTATCTATCTATCTATCTATCTATCTATCTATCTATCTATCTATCATCTATCTATCTATCTATCTATCTATCTATCTATCTATCTATCTATCTATCTATCTATCTATCTATCTATCTATCTATCTATCTATCTATCATCTAAATTAATTAATCAGGAGACTCCTTGCCTCCAGAAGTTGTGAATGCCCCAACACTGGAAGTCTTTAAGAAGATGTTGGATAGCCATCTGTCTGAAACGGTATAAGGTTTCCTGCCTAGGCAGGGGGTTGGACTAGAAGACCTCCAAGATCCCTTCCAACTCTACTATTGTATTGTATTATTGTATTGTATTGTATTATGTGTATGTGTGTGTGTGTGTATGTATGTATGTGTGTGTGTGTATGTATGTATGTATGTATGTATGTGTATGTGTGTGTGTGTGTGTGTGTGTGTATATGTATTTGTGTTACAACCCCTGGTATGGCTAGCTGATGAGAGCTAATTAGCTTGAAATAGATCTATCCTAGTCTCCCTTTATTTATTTATCAGTACAATTACAACATACATACATACATACATACATACATACATACATACATACATACATACATATATATATATATATATATATATACACACACACACACACACACACACACATACACATACATACATATACTCATACATACACACACAAATTTGCTCTGAGATATTTTCCCAGTTCTGCTGCTGCAGATTATGCCTGTCAAAATATTCCCTTTCAATTCGGGTGGGGGGTCCTTTATGTTTTGACATGGGCCCGGTTGAATTCTTCACAGGGCTGGCCAGATGCCAGACTTGGCATTTTTCATCCTTGAAGTCCTGCTCTATGAAGATGCGGCTTCTATTTTGCTTTCTCTTTCCAGTTTATTTACTTGGAAAGGTTCAATACTAAAATCGATATTGAGTGGGTTATTAATTAGAGACATAATTAATCCAACTTCTCCAGGGGGGGGGGAGAGAATATAAGTAGAAAACAGAGACAAGGGGTAGGAGTAAACATGTTTTTAAGAAGTGAATTTCAAATCTTATTTATAATACAATAAAATAGCAGAGTTGGAAGGGACTTTGGAGGTCTTCTAGTCCAACCCCCTGCTTAGGCAGAATACCCTACACCACTTCAGACAAATGGCTATCCAACATCTTCTTAAAGACTTCCAGTGTTGGGGCATTCACAACTTCTGGAGGCAACTTCTGTTCCACTGATTAATTGTTCTGACTGTCAGGAAATTCCTCCTCAGTTCTAAGTTGCTTCTCTCCTTGATTAGTTTCCATCCATTGCTTCTTATACAATACAATAGCAGAGTTGGGAGGGACCTTGGAGGTCTTCTAGTCCAACCCCCTGCCTAGACAGGAAACCCTCTACCGTTTCAGACAAATGGCTATCCAACCGCTTCTTAAAGACTTCCAGTGTTGGGGCATTCACAACTTCTGGAGGCAAGCTGTTCCACTGATTAATTGTTCTAACTGTCAGGAAATTTATCCTTAGTGCTAGGTTGCTTCTCTCCTTGATTAGTTTCCACCCATTGCTTCTTGTTCTGTCTTCAGGTGCCTTGGAGAATAGGTGGACCCCCTCTTCTCTGGGGTAGCCCCTCAAATATCGGGAGACTGCTATTATGTCATCAAGTCAATGAAGGAAACTAGATTCGCTTAAAGACAGGAACAGCTATAGCATTTCCTTAACAACTGTGGCAGAAAAGATCAAAATGTAGACGCTTGGCAACTGACTCATATTCACGATGGTTCCAGCCTCCTGGAGTCACACAATCCCCTTTTGCGACCTTCTGACAAGCAAAGTCAATGGGGAAGCCCAAGTCACTTAACAACCCTGTGACTAACTTAGCAACTGCGGCAAGAAAGGTCGTAAAACGGGGCAAAATTTCCCTTAGCAAACGTTTCCCTTAGCAACGTACATTTTGGACTCAATTGTAGTCGTAACTCGAGGACTACCTGTACTGTTTTGAAGACCAGAGTTTTATCCATGGAATGAATATAAATAAGGGTCAGTGGCCAAGGGTCTCGATTTTGATCATGTGACTGGGAATGCTTTTAAAAGTAAACTCACACCTACCAACATCTGCTTTCTAATTCTCCCCATCCCAAAATAGGAAATCCGAGTTTGGGGGGGTGGGGACTACAAAGGACGTAAGGATGGATCACTCCTTAGTCCTAATTAAACTGCGGCAGAATTGGGCAAACGGGAAACAGGCAGGAGTATACCTGTTACTGTGAAAGTCCGAAATCTGGTGAATGTCGACATTCACATAGTCGCTTGGTGTATGTCCGAAATATTTGCTAAATACCCTTATCCTCTCGACACCCTTACCCTAATACCCTTATCCTCTCGACACCTCGGCTCCTCTCTTTGCTAAATATTTGCTAAATACCCTTATCCTCTCGACACCCTTACCCTAATACCCTTATCCTCTCGACACCTCGGCTCCTCTCTTTTCGACCTCCACCAGAGCATATCTGTGATTGGCGACATACACCGGTGAGGGTCCGAATGTAAAATAATGTAATGAAATATTCGATCTTTCACAGACGTATTTGGTATGTGTCGACATTCACCGGTGAATGTCGACATTCACCAATTTCGGTCTTTCACGGTGACATACCAATATTTACAAGATGAATTAAAGACGTATATCGAAAAGGAATTATAAATACCATCAACATAAAATAGAGCTTGCTCAGAGGCTGAAATACACCAAGTAAATGAGATGAAGAGTGTGAAGTAGAGGAGAGAGGTAAGGGAAGAAGAAAGGGATAGGAGAGAGGGCAGGAGGGGGGGAAGGGGAGGAGAGAAAGAAGGAGTGGAAAGGGGAGAGGAGAAGTTGAGAGGAAGGGAAGTGGAGAAGGGAAGGACGACAGAGGGAAGAAAGGAGGTAGGGAGGGGGAGGAGAGAGGGAGAAGAAAGTGATGGATAGGGTATAAATACCGTGTATTGAGAGCAGAAGAGCCAATGATAGTTTTGGGGGGTTGATGGTAAGACGAATTGATGTAAACACTTAACACTATAATATGATGTTGGTTATGCAATAGTATACATGCGGTTATTCGTTATGAAAATGAAAAAATAAAAAACTTCATTTAAAAATAAAATTAAAAAGATGATCTCTGCTTTCCAAGTATTACAAACCGTGTTATTTTATGCAAAAGCCGAAATTTTCCGGCGACGGAACTGCTCAAACCCTCCACGCGGAAATGTCACACCCACCCTAGGAAGAAGGAGCGAGCGAGCGAGCGAAGCAAGTGAGCAATCAGCCCCCTTTCACCAGAAAACTGCAAAAATAAAAAAAAATTTACATCTTCAATCTGTTTTTAATTAATCCCTTAATCAGAGCAATTAATAGATGAATGCTTCGAACCCGGCGCTTGTAATTTGATAACTCAGCTGCTGCCTTTTCAAGTCACGGGAAGATCTCGGTAAATCGGATGCCTTTCGGAACAAAAAAAAAGGGTTTAATAATGCATCCGTAGTCGTTCGGGTGCAGATAACAGCCAAGTTATTAGCAGCATTTGTCTATTCCTTGCCTCTGGAGATGGGGGTGCAAAGGAAAGGGAGGATGGAGAGGTTTTGGTTGTAAGCAATTTGCTTCTCTTTAGCTAAGATGGGTGTGCAAAACAGCCTCTTCGACTGGAAATATCTTCTCCGTCGTTTTCGCTTGATCTAATAATTTGTCAGCTAATAGAATAGTGGCACGCGGAATTCAGACAAAATTATAAAATAAAATGGCACACACCGCTGGTTCCCGATGGATTCTAAGGTCACATTAAAAAGTGGATAATTCTGTGTTGTTGAGAAAACACAAAAGCGCTTTTATGCTTAGGCTGTAGGTTTGGGGTGTGGGCTACAATACAATACAATACAATAGCAGAGTTGGAAGGGAGCTTGGAGGTCTTCTAGTCCAACCCCCTGCCTAGGCAGGGAACCTTATACCGTTCCAGACAAATGGATATCCAACATCTTCTTAAAGACTTCCAGTGTTGGGGCATTCACAACTTCTGGGGGCAACTTCTGTTCCACTGATTAATTGTTCTAACTGTCAGGAAGTTTCTCCTCAGTTCTAAGTTGCTTCTCTCCTTGATTAGTTTCCACCCATTGCTTCTTGTTCTACCCTCAGGTGCCTTGGAGAATAGCTTGACTCCCTCTTCTTTGGGGCAGCCCCTGAGATATTGGGTGGGGGGGCTCGTTCTCACATCCAGAGGAATTGGGGGGGTCTCTTTCCCACCTGGCAGATCTTGGGGCTCAAGCAGACGATCATTCCGATATCACAAAAAGAGGTCAGGCAGTCCTCGACTTACGACAAGGAAGTCCAGAATCTTCGTAGTCTGGGAAGATAGTTGTTAAGAGAGATCTGCCCCATTTGCAACCCTTCTTGCCACACGAAGGCTCTTCTCTCCCCCTCAACTTTTGAAAAGAATTTAACCTTGAGCTGATTCCCTTCGGGCTCCTCTTTCAGCGCCTGTTTTTATTCAATCAATCAGAACAGAGCTGGAAGGGATCTTGGAGGTCTTCTAGTCCAGCCCTATTGTCAAGCAGGAGAACCTATACCGCTTCAGACAAATGGCAGTCCAATCTCTTATTGAAAACCTCCAGGGATGAAGCCCCCACAACCTCTGGTGGCAAGCTGTCCCGCTGATTAATTGGCCTCACCATTGGGAAGTTTCTTCTTAATTCCAGGTTGCTTCTTTCCTTCATTAGTTTCCATCCATTGTTTCATGACTTCTGGGGCTTTAGGAAATATGCTGACCCCCTCTTTTTACTGGTAGCCCCTCAAATAGTGAAATGTCCCCCCCCCCAAGTCTTTCTTTTCTCTAGCCAAACCCAATTCCTGCAACCGTTCTTCATATGTTTTTGTCTCCAGGCCTTTCATCATCGTAGTTGCTCTTCTTTGCACTTTTTCCAAAATCTCAACATCTTTTTTGTAATGTGGAGACCAAAACGGGATGCCGTATTCCAGGTGTGGCCTTACTAAGGCTTTATAAAGCGGTAGCAACACTTCACGCGATCTTGATTCTCTGCCTCTTGTTTATACAATCAAGGATGGTACTAGATTGGCTGCCACCGCACAGCGCTGGCTGGTGTTTAAGCGACCTGTCCACTAGAACTCCCAAGGTGCCTCTTGCAGTCCCTGTTTCTGAGCCAGCTTTCACCCAATCCCGGGATGGCGAACCTGTGGCAGGCGACAGGTGGCACACGAAGCTCTCTTTGGGGGTACGCGAACCATCGCCCCAGCTCAGTTCCGCTGGCCAGCTAATGTCTGGGTCTCTGCTGCGAAGGCTTGGGGCAGGGTGCATGAAAGAGACACAGGTGCATTGGGCAAGGGTAGGGTTGGGGTGCACGCATGGCGGTCTTGCATGCATGCACCGGGTTGCATGCGCATGTGGGAGGTGCAGGGGCACATACATTGCTTTATGGGTGGGTGAGTGGGCATGTGCACTCAGCACCAAAAAGGTTAGCCCTCACTGACCTAATCTCTATTTGTGGCTTTGGTTTTTTTCCTGTTCAATTTTCCTTTTCTTAGTTTCCTATTTTTCAAAAGTTGGCCCAGAAAGCTCATCTCATGAGGAGCAAGGATTATAAAACACCGCCGTTTTTTTTGCTCTAGTTAGCACTGAGCATTTAAAAGGGACAGGGGCCTTTTTAACTCAGCCTTCCAAATGCAGGACGGGGTTAAAGAAAACACCAGCTTTCTCCACTGGCAAGTTACCAGGACCGTGAAGATAATTAACCCAAAGTGTCTGATGACACACACACGTTAAAACCACGTAGTCCAAGGAAGTGTTGCAGAGTGACTTCGACTCCTAGCCTTGCGCTCAAAGCTCTAACTAGCTATGCAGTGGTTGTTTTTCTCTCCACTCTGATTCCCCGCAGCGTAGATTTTCCCATTTTTCTCTCCCTTTTCCAGGAGAAAACCATTACTCTTTGGTTACTGAACATTACCCAGTCCTTCTCCGAGATCTTTGGAAAAAGAACGGCTCCCTGAGGTCCAACTAAAAAGGAAGTTGTTCCCCCAAGCCCTCTTCAAGGAAGAGCGGTAATAAACCAAAATAATAAATAATAACTTTTTTTTTTTGGACTTCTGCAAGCTCGGGGGGATTCTGAGCAAGCCGATATTTATTTCCCCGGGTCGCAACGGACGTGTTTTGGATCCCAGCCTGCTGACGTTCGTGGTTGGAGTTGGCCATTAAAGAGAGCGAATGCTCCCACAGGGTTTCCGACACCGTGGCGTTTTGCTTCCTTTCGGCTTGATGGAACTCCGTGTGTGTGTGTGTGTGTGTGTGAACTCCGGTCGTGGTTTGCAAGCCGTGTTTTGCCTGAACGGGTGGCTCTAGTTCATTCGGAAACCGTCGTTAAAACAAACCGGGATTTAGCATGAGGGATGAACCTGGTCGCTCTACATGCAGAGGAAAACGAACGGTGGGAATTTCTGCTTTAGACAAGCGTTAAAAAAAAGAGAGATTATGTACTAGGAGAGTGATGTGAACCTTTTCGGGACCGAGGGCCCAAACCGGGAAACGCATGCATGCGCTGCACACTGGAAACCCAAAGACCAGCTGGCCGGTGCATATGCATGCCTGTTTTTTGGCAGTTTTTTAGGCTGCTTTTCGGGCTGTTTTCAGGCCGTTTTTGGCTGTTTTCAGACCATTTTCAGGCTGTTTTGGGGTTGTTTTCAGGCAGTTTTCTGGGTGTTTTGAGCTGTTTTCAGGCCTTTTTCAGGCTGTTTTGGAGGGCTTTTTCAGGCTGTTGTTGGGCTGTTTTCAGGCCAGTTTCCGGCCCAAAAAACAACCCAGAAAAGACCTAACAATGGTCTGGTTTTTGGCCATTTTCCGGTCATTTTTCAGCATTCTGGCAACCACAAAGACCAGCTGACTGGCACCACAAACCAGTAGAGCAGCTGGCGACTGCATGTGTGCCCACAAAGCGGGCTGTGGGTGCCACCTCTAGTACTAGGTATTAGGTGTATTCAAATCATTCAATAACTAAAAGCCCTTGGGAGGCCCTCTAAATGCTAAGAGCAGAGGCCGAGGGAGACCTTTCCTTCGCTTGGAAGCAGCCTAGAAAAATGTTTCTCCCTTGGACTGCGCAGATGGGAGAGCTATTGAGAAGAGCAGGGCTGTCTTCATAAGAGATCTCAATCGATAGATTTTTAACGAGAGGGATGGCATCTTACGTACTCAGGATCTGAGCTTTTAAATGCCAGCAGCCTGCCTCTCCCTCTCTCTTCCTCCCTCCCTATCCATCCTTCCATATTTATCCATCCTCCTTCCATCACATCTATACATTCCTCCCTCCCTCCCTCCGTCCATCCATCCCTCCATCCATATCTATCCTTCCATATCCATCTCTTCTTCCATCCATCCAGCATATCCATCTATCTATCCATCCTTCCATGCAGCATATCCATCTATCTATCCATCCTTTCATGCAGCATATCCATCTATTCTATCCATTCTTCCCTCTTATCCATCCATCCTATCTAGAACTCCCAGTCTCCTGGTGATTAGTCCAAAGACACCCAACCGACTTTCATGGCTAAGGAGGACTAGAATTCACTGTCTCCCGGTGATTGGCCCAAAGTCACCCAGCTGATTTTCATGCCTAAGGAGGAACTAGAACTCACAGTCTCCTGGTGATTGGCCCAAAGTCACCCAGCCGGCTTTCATGACCAAGTCAGAAACTCAACCAGTTTCCAGAATTCAAACCTGGTGCCTTAAACACTAGGTGATACTTTGCTCTAGCAACGCCTGGTGGAAATCAGGTAAATGTGAGTTCCTGCAAATTCCCAGACGGCAGTGATATTTGAAAAGAATGTCCTTTGCTTCAAATCAGGATTTGGTCAAAAGGATCTTCAATACGGAAAAGCGAACATCCACTTCAAATGTACTTTGGCGTCAAATCTTTTATTTATTTTAATTGGAAAACCCGAATCTGAAAGCTTCCTGGTTTTCCCCACCCAGTTGAAAGTTCATGATCTTGCCCCCCACACCCCACAAGTCCATCCCATGGTCCAATCTCCCACTGCCATGCTGGCAGCTTCCACCCATCCAATTCCGGTCAGGTGCAGAGGTGCAGAGACAAAGGATGACCTTGGCTTTCTAGAAAGAATTCTGTTATGGCTACATAGCATCTCACTCTGTACAATCCCCTCCCACTTTCCCACCATAGAAAATGCCTAGCAGAATAATAGCAAGCGTGGCAGGCCAAAGATCCAAAGGAAAAGATGGCCGCAGGCCTGACTCCTACACTCATAAATGCATGCAAACACACTTGCTTTTACCTGTCAGCTGCACGTAACTGGAAGAAAAATCTATATAGTATGCATTCGTGTTCAGAAAAAAAAACCCAAAAGAGAGAATTTCCAAGAGAGGTCAGAGAGTGTGAAATTTAATTTTAAATAATCCACCCGAGACCGGGGGATGCTCAGAATATGCTGTACAGAACTGCTTATGTCACAAACAAAAACAGCGCTTCGAAGCAAGTGTTGGCTCGAGAAGAAAACACAGGCAGTCCCTGACTTACGACAGTTCGTTTAGAGACCGTTCGAAGTTACCATTTGGTCAACATCACTGGGGAAAAAAGGGAGTTAGGAACCGTTTTTCACCCTTACGACCGTTGCGGCATCTCCGTGGCTACAGGATTGACATTCGGATGCTGGTTGACCGACTCATGTTTATGACGGTCGCTGTGTCCCGTTCCCCCCGGGGTCACGCGATCCCCTTTAGCGACCTTCTGATGAGCAAAGTCAAATTTGGGAATCTAAATTCACTTAATAACCGTGTTGCTAATTTAACAGCTGCGGTGATTCACTTAACAAACGCAGCAAGAAAAGTCGTAAAATGGGGGTCCTCTATCCCTTAACAACTATCTCATTTAGCGACATAAATTCTGGGCTCACTTGCGGTCGTAAGTCGAGGACTACCTGTAAGAGCAAGCAAAGCTAATGTGGATATATAGCTACCCAGCTATAACACTGGAAGTTTTTAAGAAGAGGTTGGATAATCATTTGTCTGAAGTGGTATAAGGTTTCCTGCCTAAGCAGGGGGTTGGACTAGAAGACCTCCAAGGTCCCTTCCAACTCTGTTATTTCCCTCTCCTCTATTCCTATTCCATTCTTTTCTATTCTGCATTTCATTTCATTCCACTCCATTCCTTATTCTATTACTATTTTATTTCTTATCCTATCCTAATTATTTTCTATTCTCTCTTCTCTTCTAATTATTTTCTATTCTCTATTCTATGCTAATCAAGATGTCACTTAGAAAGTCTGTTCTCCGTCGCTCATGTTGGGTGTGTATTTCCTATCTAACTTTCTTCCTATAAATTTGAAATAAGTCTCCAACTATTCATTTAGTGATCGTTCAAAATTACAGCCACACTGGGGAAAAAGTATCTGAGGAGCGTTCTTCACACTTACAATAGTGGCACCCAGTCACGAGATGCAAGACATCTTACAAAAGGACAAGAACAGGAAAAAAAAACAGTGTCTTCGAGGAGGTTAAGTTCCAGACAGATGGCTGTCCAACATCTTCTTAAAGACTTCCAGTGTTGGGGCATTCACAACTTCTGGAGGCAACTTCTGTTCCACTGATTAATTGTTCTCTCTGTCAGGAAATTTCTCCTCAGTTCTAAGTTGCTTCTCTCCTTGATTAGTTTCCACCCATTGCTTCTTGTTCTACCCTCAGGTGCCTTGGAGAATAGTTTGACTCCCTCTTCTTTGTGGCAACCCCTGAGATATTGGAAGACTGCTATCATGTCTCCTCTAGTCCTTCTTTCTATTAAACTAGACCTACCCAGTTCCTGCAACCGTTCTTCATATGTTTTAGCCTCCAGTCCCCTAATCCTCTTGGTTGCTCTTCTCTGCACTCTTTAATTTAAATAATTTAATTTAAAAAGGAAAAAGAAAAACAACGATGCAATTTTGGCGCGCCCCTGCCCTCTGCACCTACAAATCCCATGCCAGGAAAAGACGTTGGGAAAGGATCAGCGGAGAGGTGGTTTATTACATTATTATATGAAAACAACATTTATTTTAATAATATGCTATTTCTCACCCATCCCGCCCCCTTAAATGAAAAACCAGCACTTTGAAACTATGGCAACTGAGCTGCCTTGTAGCAGCCTTGCTTCCTTGAATATTAAAAGCCTTATTAGGAGGCGGCTACCTTGAGATGCTGTAACTGTAATTCTGAAGGTTGGCGCTATTCAGGTACGCTTGTCTGTACAGGTAAGTCCTCGGCTTACAACCCTTCGCTTAGCAACCCTTCAAAGTTGCTACGGTGTTGGAAAATGTGACTTAGGGCTGTATTTTTACAGTGGCGATCTCTGCAGCATCCCCGAGATCACGTGATCGAAAATTCAGGAAGCTTGGCAACTGGCATGTACTTATGACGGGTGTCCTGGGATCTCCTTTTGCGACCTTCTGGACCAGCCAAGTCAATGGGGAAGCAGGATTCACTTAGCAACCGGGTTACTAACATAACTGCTGGGATCCACTTCATAACTGTGGCAAGAAAGGTAGGAAAACGGGGCAAAACTCATTTAGCGAATGTTTCGCTGAGCAACGGAATTGAGCCCAAAATTTAGGGTTTTAAGGGAGACTTTCGTTAAGTGGGTTTTGCCCCATTTGATGACTTTTTTTGCAGATTTGTTGCATATTTGGAAGAATAGTAGAATAGAATAGAATAGAATAGAATAGAATAGAATAGAATAGAATAGAATATAGGATACAGAATAGAGAATGGGATGAGATGGGATGCGATGGAATAGGAATAGGAATAGAAGATAGGATACAGAATAGAGAATGGGATGGGATGAAATAGGAATAGGAATAGAATAGAAGATAGGATACAGAATAGAGAATAGGAATGGGATGGAATAGGATGGGATGGGATAGGAATAGAATATGAGAGAATAGAATAGAATAGAATAGAATAGAATAGAATAGAATAGAATAGAATAGAATAGAGTGGGTCTTATGATCAACCCGTTTTGTGACCATTATGACATAATAGGCAGGCACCACTTTGGTCATATGTCGAGGACTACCTGTAAAATTAAATCTCTCCATGCCCTAATCTACCGGCTGATGTTTATTTGTGATTTCAGTTCATTTCTCTCTTTACCTTTACCTTTACCTTTTATTTCGATTTTTATACTGCCCCCTCTCCCCAAAGGGACTCGGGGCGATGTACAGTCAAATGAAATAGATAAAATAGACTACAAACATGGAAACATAAAAACATAGAAGAGGAGGCAATACAACACTGTACAGGTAAAGCAGATAAAAAACAGTATATAAACAATCGTAAAAAATACCCAATTAAAATTACCCAGTTAAAATATATCTGCCAAGAGGTATAATAAGGTTATGAATGGTCCAGGCCGGCTAAACGGAACAGGTGAGTCTTCAGTTTTCGTCGAAAGGAGAGAAAGTCTGTGGTGGTTCTGATATCGGGGGGGGAGGTCATTCCAGAGGGTTGGGCCCATCACAGAGAAGGCTCTACTCCTAGGTGTCGCCCGTTGGCACTGCCTAGTGGACGGCACCCGGAGGAGCCCCTCCCTGTGAGAGCGAATCAGTCGCAGGGAAGTGTGTGGTAGGATGCGATCCCGCAAGTACCTAGGTCCTGAGCCATGGAGCGCTTTAAAGATGGTGATTAACACCTTGAAACGCACCCGAAAGACCACAGGCAGCCAGTGCAGCTTGCGCAGGAGCGGTGTTACGTGGGAGTATCTAGTACTCCCAAAAATAGCCCGCGCAGCTGCGTTCTGGACTAGCTGCAGTCTTCGAGCGCGTCCCAAGGGAAGCCCCATGTAGAGGGCATTGCAGTAGTCCAGCCGAGACGTCACCAGTGCATGAGTGACCGTGCGTAGGGCATCCCGGTCCAGTAGGGGGCGCAATTGGCGCACCAGGCGAACCTGGCGGAACGCCCCCTTGCCACGGCTGCCACATGGTCATCCATTGCCAGCCGGGCATCTAGGAGGACGCCCAAATTGCGCGCCCGTTCCACAGGGGGCAATTGCTCGCCCCCTATGGTCAGCGATGGAATCAACTGACTGAACCGGGGTGCCAGTAGCCACAGCCACTCAGTCTTGGAGGGGTTGAGCTTGAGTCTGTTGTCCCCCATCCAGACCCCGACGGCTTCCAAACACCGGGTCATCACCTCGACAGCCTCGCTGGGGTGGTCTGGGGTGGAAATGTACAGCTGCGTATCGTCAGCATACAGATGATACTCCACCCCAAAACCACGGATGATCTCCCCCAGCGGCTTCACATATGCGTTGAACAGAAGGGGCGAGAGGACCGACCCCTGAGGCACCCCACAAGTGAGTGGCCTCAGAGTCGACCTCTGCCCCCCTGCCAACACACATTGGGTCCGCTCGGAGAGGTAGAAGCCGAACCACCGCAAAACGGTGCCTCCAACTCCCATCCCCCCCAGCCGGCGCAATAGGATACCATGGTCGATGGTATCAAAAGCCGCTGAGAGATCTAATAGGACCAGGATAGAGGAACAACCCCTATCTCTGGCCCTCCAGAGATCATCGACCAACGCGACCAAGGCCGTCTCCGTGCTGTGTCCGGGCCGGAAGCCGGACTGGCGTGGGTCTAGATATTCGGATTCCTCAAGGTGTCGTGGAAATTGCTGCGCCACCACATTCTCTACAACCTTCGCCAAAAAGGGAAGGTTGGAGACTGGACGATAATTAGCTAGCTCCATCGGGTCAAGGGAAGGCCTCTTGAGTAAGGGCCTCACCACCGCCTCTTTCAAGGCGGCAGGAAAGGGCCCCTCGCTCAAAGAGGCGTTCACCAGGCCCAGTAGCCAGCCTCGTGTCACTTCCCAGGATGCCAGTACCAACCAGGAGGGACACGGGTCTCTTCCTGAAGGCAGCCAGGTTTCCCTCCAATTGGCATGCAGAGTTGGTAAGCCGCAAACCGTTTGTAAGTCGAACTTCTCCCCAGACCGAACCGTTGGCAAGCAATATTCAGCTTATCTTCTTTCTGTGCTATCTAGATTCCTTCCCGTCACCCACTCTTCAAGAAACTAAAATTAATATGGCTTTTCATATCAGAAGGACTCTATTTCCTATCCCCCCTCCCCCCCCCCAGCAATAAACACCCCTGGGTGTTTCATAGATCACTGATCTCAACGTTACGAGCTTTGCATGAGTGTATTAAATCTTCATCTCGGATACAATGGCTAGGTAATTAAAACACCATAGGTAGGTGAAGTGTGGTAGTTATGATATATCAACGATAACAATTCTATTGTTAGCTTGGTTTCCCCGTCCTTGCCATAATTCCTGAAGAAATCGCTTCTTTTAGCCTTTTCAGGACACGTTTTCAATGATGACACGGAGGGCATGGCACAGAGGCTACACGGGCAGCTGGCAGCTCAAACCACCCCAAATACCCCCACAAACACTTCCACGTTTATGACCAACTTCCATGGCTAAGTCAGATGTTGTTCCAAGTGAATTTTACAAGCTTCCTTGCCACAGTCATCAAGCGAATCCCCTGCGGTGGTTAAGACAGCAGCCTGGCTGTTAAGTGAATCTGGCTTCCCCACTGACTTTGCTTGTCAGAAGGTCGCAAAAGGGGAACAGGTGACCCCGGGGACAGTGCATCAGTCGTAAATATGAGTCAGATGCCGAGCGTCCAAATTTTGAAACGGTCGTTAAGTGTGAAAATCGGTCGCAAGTCACTTTTTTCAGTGCCGCTGTAATTTCGGTCACTAAACGAATGGTTGTAAATGCGAGGACTCCTGTAGCTGATCTCATCAAGACAAAAGAATTGCAAGGAAATAAACACACACTGATCCAATCCAGAAGCAGAATAGAACAAAATTTCGGAAATGATAACTATGCTGGACATACTGCTTAATCCAGGGGTGTCCAAACTTGGGAACTTTAAGACTTGTGGACTTCAACTCCTAGAATTCTAGGAGTTGAAGTCCACAAGTCTTAAAGTTCCCAAGTTTGGACACCCCTGGATTAATCGGTAGTAAACCCAGGAGAAAAAGCCCTGTGGCTTTGACAAAGTGAAGACAGTCATCAAGACAATTTTTCCACGAACCCTCTAAGAAAACAAGGTTAGAAAAATCAGCTGGGGAGACCTGAAATGAAAATACCTATCATCTATTTTTTTGTTCTAGCCCTAGGAAAAGAATCACATACCGTATTTTCAGAGTATAAGACGCTCCAAAGTATAAGACGCACCGAGCTTTTGGGGAGGAAAACAAGAAAAAAGGAATTTGCCCCTGCCTCCCAGCAATTGGCCTCCTATCAGCAAACAGCCTGTTTCAGTTTTAGCTTCAGCACAGCCTGATTAGCACAAGCAGCTGAGTGTCAGTTGGATCGGCCTCTGACGATCAGCTGTTTCAGGCTGCAGGGATTGCCATTGCCTATTGCCGCCTCCGAGCTTTTGGCCTCCACGTCCCGTTTTCAGTCTCTGCACGCCCCATTTTCAGCCTGTTCCAGGCGGCAGGGAATCAGAATGGGCGGAAAATGAGGCGCGCGGAGGCCAAAAATGGGATGCGGAGCATGAAAATGGGGCGCGCGGAGGCGGCAATAGGCAATGGCAATCCTTACAGCCTGAAACAGCTGATGGTCAGGAGGCCAATCCAACCAACAATCAGCTGCTTGTGCTAATCAGGCTGTGCTGAAGCTGAAACAGGCTGTTCGCTGTTTGCTGCAAGGAAGCAAATTGCTGGGAGGCAGAGGCCAAAGGGTGGGGGCTGGCGGGTGGGCGGGGCAACATTCGGTGTATAAGACATATCCACATTTTCACCCTCTTTTTTTTGGGGGGGGGGCATCTTATACTCTGAAAAATACGATACTTCGAAGTTCTTATGCCAGTGAATGATTTTAGTACATCTTACATTACTCAAAGAATTGGGAAGCTTTAAAGAAGTGGAGCGACTTCCAACGTCAATAAGGAGGCGACCCACAAATGGATGTGAATAAACTAAGAAGTTTTGCCAAGCACGTTTTGTGACTTGAGTTTCTGTGGCTCCAAATCTACAGGTCCGGCACATTATGTGCCAGATCGTTGTGGATCAGACCCAACATCCTCCTTGGGAGCTGAGAAAAATGTGTTGAGAATTTGCCACGTCTCACTTAGGGAGGCCTGCAAAGAGAGCTTAAAAATAAATCTCTCTGCTTTGTCCAGTGCCAGGGCTGCCCGCCCCACCTTCGCTGGGAATGTGACAGACGCGCCTGCCCGTCAGCACAAGGGGAGGCGAGGATGACCTTGGGACACCCACAGGATGGACAACGAGAGGGCAAAGGTTCATTATCTCCAGAAATATGGGAAGCTTTCTGGAAAGAGTCATAAGAAGGGAAGAAAAAGAAATACTTGCGAGATTCTCTTAATGTAACCTTATAATAAAGGCAGAAGGGATCACCCTGAAGGACTGTCCCTGAACCAGCACCCTTGGTCTTCCTCATTTGTCCATAATCCAGATGGACTCTTCACCTATTTGTAGGCCTAAATTTGTTTAAAAATACTGAAACAGAACCCGGGGTGATGAATTTATGATGTGACAGGAGTTGGTCATTTAGCCCTGGACAGCATTGGCTAAATAACAGTTAGTTGACTCACCATCTTTTGAATTAATCCACAAAGAGATGGGTTCACACAACATGTTTGGCCAAATCCAAGCAGATCACATAACTGCTTCATACAATGATTAAACACCTCACAGTGTGTATGTGTGTATGTGTGTGTGTGTGACAGAGAGAGAGAGAGAGACAGAGACAGACAGACAGAGAAACACAGAGAGAGAGAGAGAGACAGAGAGACAGATAGAAAAAGAGACAGAGAGAATAAGACAGAGACAGAGAGAGACAGACACAGAGAAAGCGAGAGATAGAGACAGAGAGACAGAAAGAGACAAAGAGAGACAGAGAGACAGAGAGAGAGAGAGACAGAGAGAGAGAGAGAGAGAAAGAGAGAGAGAGAAATTGAGAGAATCAGTTATAGGCCAGGAGGAGTAGTTCTCAGATTGTTTTAAATAAAACCAAATGTTTCACAGCTAGTCCTCAACTCATGACCAAAATTGAGCCCAACATTTCTATCACCAAGCAAGACAGTTGTGAAGTGAGTTTCGCCCCATTTTACAACCTTTCTTGCCACAGCGGCTGATTTTTCACCCTGTGGGGATGCCACAAGAGTCACGAGTGGGGAAAACAGTAAGAAGTCGCTTTTTTTAGCGCCAATGTAACTTCAAACAGTCACTAAAGGAACGGCTGTAAATCAAGGACAACCTGGATTAATCGATTGAACAAAAATAATTTCCGAATTTACGTAGAAAGGACCACATCTTGTCCTGAAAAACACAGATGTACCTGCAGCTCCACCGATGGAGGTATGACTGCTAGATCCCAATTTCTTCGGAGTCTTTCCGCCGGGAGAAGACGGCTCTTTCATCCGCTCGATGACATTTTCGGAGAGCTGAAAATAACACACACCAAGAGTTTGGTTTTTTCTTCAACTGTGTCCCCAGAACATATATAATTCCCACGCTACCCCTTGTATGAAGCTTGAGGTACAAGGTCTCCTTACCTTTCATTTGAGCTCTTAAGCCCTAAAATAGCTTTGGCCCAAAAAAGACATATCTGGAGAGGCGTTTAAAAATCTTATAATGTATTTTTTAAGCTGCCAGCAGGTAAATGGAAATGTATTAGAGGCGATTTTCCCAGGCTAAATGCATCCTTCAGCCTTGGCTAGCCTTTTCGCCTTTCAAATAAAATAGCATTTTAAAACGGAGAACAGGATAAGAAATTTTCTGAGTCTAAAATGGGACTAGGGATAGAAGCTGGCAATCACTTGGCCGCCAAAGTTTTAAAATCCATCGTTCTTCCACAGCCAACAGCCACAGGAGGTAGCCCAATAATGCCACTGGCAAGGATAATATTTGCTCTGGCTTTTTTCCCACGGAGAGGTAGGGGAGATTGGGCATTTTTCTTCCAAGAAACATAGAAGCATATGTTCCTGAGACAGTAAAAACAACATGTTTAGTCCCCCAAACTCTCTTTTTATTTCAACGGCTGTGAATTATTTTCATTCACAGCCCATAATGAGTCACAAATAGTTTGTAAAGAGTCCGACAGAAGTCTGCCAAAGTCTTTCGGGAAAAGGCTGATAAGCACCCATCTTTATCTCCCTTGAGGCGCTGCCAAAGACCTAATTGGCAATTAGCTTTGCAAGGCCCCATGGAGCACAGAGTCAAAACGGAGCTTCAGACTTTAAACCAACCAGAACGAACAAAGTTGCTTCTTGAAAAGGCCCATGTGCCTTTGCTCCTCCTTTTTGTCTTATGTGAGGGGCAATCATCTCCAAGCCTTACTCCTGAGTCGCCCCTTTTGTCTTAACTGTTCTTGCCTTCTGGCAGCTCTGCGCATACGTGCACTGGGAACAGGCCGCCCCTGTTCTTCTGCCTCGCTGATGTCCGCAAAGGCTTGAAGAAATGTTATGATATAAATCTTGAGTTAAATCTTGGAACAGATTTAACTGTCAGGAACAGATCTTCACCCTAATGAATTGAACTACCGTATTTTTTAGAGTATAAGACGCACCTTTTTTCCTCTAAAAAGAGGCTGAAAATCCGGGTGCGTCTTATACATCGAATATAGCATTTTTTGCCTCCTGAAGCCCCTCCCCTTCACCAAAATGGCCGTGCATAGCCATATGGAGGCTTTCAGACAGCTCCTGGGGGCTGGGGAGGGCAGAAATGAGCAAAAAACACGCCATTTTTTGCTCGTTTTTGCCCCCCCCAGACCCCTGAGGAGCACTCTGCAAGCTCCCCCAAGGCTATTCATACTTTTTAAATAAAAAAATGGGCCCGTTTTCGCAAAAAACGGGCCGTTTTGCTGCCGTTTGCAGAGTGCAAAAACTTTTTTCCCCCTTTGGGAAAGCTGTTTAGTGAGAGTGGTTGATAAGAATTACATTGATCAAGTGCTGTCCCAGCAGAAACAAAGTTTTAAGTGCTACAGGTTGTTCAGCTATTTCCTTCTCCAGCACATGGATAAATACACCTGGAAACATCTACCTCCCTACCTACCTACTCTCTCTCTTTCTCCCTACCTACCTACTGTATTTCTCTCTCTCTCTCCTCTATCTACCTATCTACCAACCTACCTACTATCTCCCTCTCCCCCCACCTATCTACTGTATTTCTATTTTTCTCTCTCTATCCCTCTACCTACCAAGCTACCTACCCTCTCTCTCTCTCCCTACCTATCTACTGTATTTCTCTCTCTATCTCTTTCCATATTTCTCTCTCTCTATCCCTCTCCCTACCTACCTACACTCTGTCTCCCTACCCGCCTACCTATTGTATTTCTCTATCATCTATCTATCTATCTATCTATCTATCTATCTATCTATCATCTCTCTATCCCTTTATCTACCTATCTAACTACACTCTCTCTCACTCCCTACCTACCTACTGTATTTCTCTCTCTTTCTCACCCTCTCCATCCCTCTATCTACCTACCTACTTTTTTTAAAAAAAAATGCCTCTTCAAAACCTGGGTGTGTCTTATACTCCGGTGCGTCTTATACTCCGAAAAATACGGTAATTGTCTCCTGCAAACTCCATTCCCCTTTCACTCCTCTTTATTCCCTCTGGGAGGGGTCATTCAGCATCCAATTGTCCCTTTACTTCTGAGTTGACCCTTGTTCCTTAGCTGTTTCCTTCTCCTGACAGCTCTGCGCATGCGCACATCTGCAACAGGCTCCAGCTGTTCTTCTGCCCCAATGATCTCCAACTCCGAAGGCAGCTGATAACTGTCGGATGGCCCTGGCCCCCTCTCTGCTTCCGACGCAGAGCCCTCATCCGAGCCTTCCCCAGACTCCAGGACTGGCCCATGTTCCTCCCCAACCTTCTCACTGTCTGAATCTGCCACCAGTTCCACAGGCCGTTGGCGGAAATCCAGGAGTTAAAAGAGCCACTTATTTTCAGAAGCACTGAAGAAAAAGAAATTCCATCCTTATTTGGGGGGAGGGGGGATTTCCCCCCAAATCGTGGGAGAAAGTCTTCCAGGGCCAAATACGCAAACAAAATACTACTAGGGAAGTGCATACACGGCCCACCCAATACAGGTAGTCCTCAACTTACAAGCGTTCGTTTAGTGACCGTTCAAAGTTACAACGGCACTGAGAAAAAGGGACTTAGGACTGTTTTGCGCCCTTACGACCATTGGGGCAGCCCTGGGATCGCGTAATCAAAATTCAGACTAGCTTGGCCACTGACTCATATTTATGACGGTTGCAGTGTCCCAAAGTCATGTGACCCACTTTTGCGACCTTCCGACAAGCCAAAGTCAATGGAGGGGCCTTGATTCATGGAACAACCTGGTTACTAACTTATCAACTGCAGTGGCTCACTTAACAACCGTGGCAAGGAAAGTCGTACAATGGGGCAAAACTCACCTAACAAATGTTTCAGTTAACAACAGAAATTTTGAGCTGAATTGTGGCCGTAAGTTGAGGAGTATCTGCGGAAGGCTGCAATCCTCCACATGCCCATGATTAGAATACAGGACTCCAATTGCAGCATTAAAATTGAGGTGCTGCTGAAAAAAGGGCTCCAGCCGAGTTTTATTTTATTTATTTGTATCCCAGCTTTATTGTTTTTATAAATAACTGAAGGCACTGAAGAGAGCCAACAAAACCTTCATCCTCCGATTTTCCCTATAACAACGTCCCTGTGAGGTAGGTTGGGCTAAGAGGGAGACTGGCCCAAAGTCACCCAGCTGACTTTCATACCTAAGGCGAGACTAGAACTCACTATCTCCCGGTAAAACTGACCCAAAGTCACCAAGCTGGCTTTAATGCCTGAGGTGGGACTAGAACTCACTGTCTCCCGGTAATTGGCCCTAAAGTCACCAAGCTGGTTTTCATACAGAAGACAAAACTAGAATTCACTGTCTCCTGGTGATTGGTCCAAAGTCACCCAGCTGGCTAAGCGGAACTTGAATTCACAGTCTCCCACTTTCTAACCTGGTACCTTAACCACGATTTCCAAACTGGCTAAACGTTAGCCAAGTTCCTGCCCCCAGAGCAGAAATAACGTTGATTCCAGCACTTGGCATGTGAGGGTTTCCAGACTACATGGTGGAAAATGAATATTCAGCAGCAACGGGGAGTCAGGTACTCTTATCTTTCAGCTCCATACATGTTTTGTTACTAAAGAAGGGGGGGGAGGGGGACTTCAAGGAGGAGCACAGCATATCATGAGAAGAGAGGAATCCTTGTTTACAGGGGAACTACCAAAGGGATGGTGGGGGGGGAGGCAAGAAAGAGTTGGTGGATTCTTAAGAGGGAAAAAAAGGAGAAGTAAAGAGGCAAAGGGGAGGGGGAAGAGCCCCCCTCAAGAGTCACACCAACCCCCCTCCGTTTCATCCTCTGCCTTTCATTTCCCTTTTCAAGCCTCTCTATGCAGGCTTCAGACGTAGCAAAGCCTGACACAGGGAGGCCTGGAAAGAAAGAAAGAAAGAAAGAAAGAAAGAAAGAAAGAAAGGAGGGAGGGAGGGAGGGAGGGAGGGAGGGAGGAAGGAAGGAAGGAAGGAAAGAAAGAAAGAAAGAAAGAAAAGAGAGAAAGAAAGAAAAGAGAGAAAGAGAGAAAGAAAAGAGAGAGAAAGAAAGAAAGAAAAGAGAGAGAAAGAAAAGAAAGAAAGAGAGAAAGAAAGAAAGAAAGAAAGAAAGAAAAGAGAGAGAAAAGAGAGAGAGAAAGAAAGAAAAGAGAGAGAGAGAAAAGAGAGAAAGAAAGAGAGAAAGAAAGAGAAAGAAAGAAAGAAAGAAAGAGAGAGAGAGAAAGAAAGAGGAAAGAAAGAGGGACGGAGAAAGAGAGAAAGAAAGGGAGAAAGAAAGATAGAACGAAGAGAAAGGGAGAAAGAAAGGGAGAAGGGAAGGGAGAAAGAAAGAAAGAAAGAAAGGGAAAGAAAGAAGGAAGGAAAGAAAGAAGGAAAGTAGATAGATAGATAGATAGATAGATAGATAGATAGATAGATAGATAGATAGATAGATAGATAGATGATAGATAGATAGATGATAGATAGATAGATGATAGATAGATAGATAGATAGATAGATAGATAGATAGATAGATAGATAGATAGATAGATAGATAGATGATAGAAGAAAGGGGAAAGAAAAAAAGAAAGAGGGAGGGAAGGGGAAGGGGAGGGAAGGAAGGAGGAAGAGACCTGGCTTGTTTTGAATGACAGCTGCAGTGGCCCAGGGTCATATGATCCCCCTTTGGGACCTTCTGACAAGCAAAGTCAATGAGGAAGCCAGATTCACTTAACAACCAGGTTACTAATTTTACAACGGCAGTGATTCTCTTAATAACCCTGGCAAGGCAGGTCGTATAATGGAGCAAAACTCATTTAACAAATGTCTGACTTATCAATGGGAATGTTGGGCTCAATCGTGGTCATAAACCGAGGACTACCTGTAAAAATTAGAAGAAATAATCCTAAACACATCAACGTATGTTTCACCTACATCAGGGGTATCCAAACTTGGGAACTTTTAAGACTTGTGGACTTCAACTCCCAGAATTCCCCAGCCAGCCATGCTGGCTGGGGAATTCTGGGAGTTGAAGTCCACAAGTCTTAAAGTTCCCAAGTTTGGACACCCCTGACCTACATACATGGTTTGGCAAATGCCTGGATTCACACCGTATGTTGAGTCATAGTTTCAGCCAGCATATTGCGGAATCCACTTGGACTAAACCTCCTCCATTGCTAATTCCTGATGTCGATCCTATTCCTGCAGGAACGCCTGTATGAGAACAATCTTTCTTATAAATTAAAAATAACAGCATCCCAAACAAACGGCCCCTCTTTCTTCCCTCAGTCGTGGTTTGATTTAACTGTAATCAGTTGATTCAGCTATGATGGAACAAGGTCTCAACCTGGCCAAGCCAGAAACTGTGATTTCCATACTGCAAGATTTGGCCAAATCTTGGCTTGCCAAACGCTCCCACTGCAAACTTCACAAGCAATAAACAAATACAACAAATTCCCATCCTAGAGCCCTTTGTGCCATAACACCGTGATGCAAATGACCAGAATTGATGCCCATTAATTTAATGGCATGGTGTCTTCACCTTATAAACCACAATGACATGCTTTCCAGCATTCAGGAATAAGAGACCTGCCTTCCTTCCAAAAGCAGGCCAGAGACCCCAGGGTACTAAGTATAAGTATAATCTTTATTGTCATTGTACTTCAATACAACAAAATTGGTTTTAACCTCACCGGTGCAAAATTATAGCAGAAACGAAAAAAGAAAAAGGGGGGGAAAACCTAGCATGTGCATGGAGTGATTGTGATTGTATTTAAATGTCTGATAGAAACTATCTTTAAACCTCTTTGTTTGGCTGGCTATCCTTTGATGCCTTCTGCCCGAAGGTCAAAGTGCAAAGAGACACTGATCCTCTCTGAGTCTCTTCCTTGCTCTGCTAAAGCAGCGAGACCTGGCGATGTCATCCAGGGGTGTCAGAGGGCAACCAGTGGTTTCTTGGGCCGAATTGATCACTCTCTGTAGGGCCTTCCTGTCCACAGTTGGTAAAACCAGCGTACCACACTGTAACGCAATAATACAGAGCCCACCAAGTGGTTGGTCCGATTGTTGTCGTCCGGGGGTATCATGATGCTTTGTCAACCATGAAAGACAGGGAGGGGCTTTTGATTATACAGGTAGTCCTCACTTAGTGACTTCTTGCTCAGCAACCATTCGAAGTTACATCAGTGCTCAACAAGACTTATGGCCGGTCCTTGAAGATGTAGCTGTCGCAGTGTCCCCACAATCACAGGGTCATGACTGGGGCATTTGGCAACTGGCACACCGTTCCAATGGTCACAGCTTCCCACAGATACATCGCCACCACTTGTGGTCTTCACCGCCAGCTTCCAATAAGTCACATCAATGAGGAAACCAGCCACCCCCTGATGTTGTGCTTAATGACTGCACATGATTCCTTAACAACCTGAACTGTCCTTGTACACTGAAGACCGCATTTAATTTCGTTGTGCAAGGTGCAACCACAATAAACTAAAATTATATAAACCATGTTACAAGCAGCTGGAACACAAAGTAAGCAATGATCTCAGGACAGCCTACCTGGCCCTATTTCTAAACCTTGGCTAGTTTAAGATGGGTGGACTTCAACTCCCAGAATTCCCTACCCAGCAAGACTGGCTGGGGGATTCTGGGAGTTGAAGATCACCCATCTTAAACTCCCTTAGCCAGAGAAATTTGGGGCTCAGTCTTGGTTGTATTTAATCAGTCAATAAGAATAGAGCAGGAAGGGGCCCTGGAGATCTTCTAATCCAACCCCCTGCTCAAGCAGGAGAACCTATACCATTTCAGACAAATGGCTGTCCAATCTCTTCTTAAAAGCTTCCAGTGATGGATCACCCACAACTTCTGGTGGCAAGCTGTTCCACTGGTTAATTGTTAATTGTTTCTCTCCTTGATTAGTTTCCATCCATTTTTTTCTTGTCCTGCCCTCAGGTGCTTTGGGAAATAAGTTGATCCCCTCCTCTTTGTGGCAGCCCCTTAAATACTGGAATGCTGCTCTCATGTCGCCTTCTAGTCCTTCTTTTCTCTAGATTAGCTAAACCCGAATCCTGCAGCCGTTCTTCGTATGTTTTAGCCTCCAGGCCTTTGATCATCTCTGCACTTTTTTCCCCAAAGTCTCAACCTCTTTTTTTTTAATCATTTGAGGACTACCTGTAATCCCCACAGAAAAGGAAAAGCCAGCATTTCAATGTAATTAATCATCCTTGTATTATCATGAGGCCGCGAATTCCGCAGGTGAAAGCTACAGGGAGAAAGCCTCCCCCCTCCCTTCTCCTCCTCCCCCCTCCCCGGAGCATCTTCTCATTGGATGCTGTTGCCTAGGTAACGCGGGAGCCCAACCTCCCCACCACCCCAAAAAGGAAGCCCCCCCCCCAAGCCGAGGGTCGCCCCCAGCCTCACCCGGATGCCCTTTACCACTGTGATGTTGTCGTTTTCATCCGCCTCGAAGGTGACCCTCCGGGGAACGCTCTCACCGCCTCCCATGGCGCGCCCGAGGCCGGGTCAAACTGACTAGGCCGCGGCACGGGGGCACCAAGGAGACTCCAGCTCCGCCCACCGGCGCCCGCCATTGGCCCGCCGCGACTCGCTGCCGCGCGCCGGTTGGTGAGTGCACCGTTGTCCCTGGCAACAGTCTGGCCCACCAAGGGGGCGGGGCGGAAACTTTTCTTTCTCCCGCTCTCTGGGTCCAAGCACTGTATAGGAAACTTTCCCGGAAAAGCGGGGGGGGGGGGGGGGAATGAACCACGGCTCCCGGAATGCACCGCGGCAAAGGCAGAGCCTCGGCGCAAGGCAAGTGGAAGAGCCTGCGCGAAGAGGAGCGTCGCGTGGCATTCTGGGGGATGCAGTTCCAAGGTGACTTTGCTAGAAACGGGTGTTTCTGGGTTTGCAAAGCCTCCAAGAAATGAAAATCAATAAGAAATTTCTTAGCTGTTTTGCAGACGGGGACAGTGGAATTGGAAGGGACCTCTTCCCCCCCAAGAGTAATCTAGTCGAGCCCTTTGGGATATGCAGAAAAACCAATTAAACCTAGAAGAGAATCTTTGCAGCTCAAGGATAACTGAGAACGGAGTGCAGTTTGTAGAGGGGAAGAGGAGGAGGATGGTGGGGTGGAAGGGATCTTGGAGGTCATCTAGTCCAACCCACTGCTCAAGCAGGAGAACCTATACCATTTCAGACAAAGGGCTGTCCAGGCTCTTCTTAAAAACCTCCAGTGATGGATCACCCACAACTTCTGGTGGCAAGCTGTTCCACTGGTTAATTGTCCTCACACTTAGGGAAGTCCTCCTTAATTCAAGATTGGTTCTCTCCTTGACTATTATTTCTTTGCGAGGCTTGAACTACAGAATCATAGAAGAACAGAGTTGGAGGGGACCTCAGAGGTCTTCTAGTCCAACCCCATACTCAAACAGTAAATTCTACCATTTCAGACAAATGGTTGGCCATTCTCTTCTTAAAAACATCCAGTGATGGAGCACAACTTCTGGTGGCAAGCAGTTCCACTGGTTCTCACTGTTAGGCAGTTTCTCCTCCATTCCAGATTGCTTCTCTCCTTGATTAGTTTCCATCTGTAGGAACTTAGCACCCACCCCTCT
Source organism: Natrix helvetica (assembly GCF_964273705.1). Classification (NCBI taxonomy): domain Eukaryota; kingdom Metazoa; phylum Chordata; class Lepidosauria; order Squamata; family Natricidae; genus Natrix; species Natrix helvetica. The sequence goes on along the minus strand of NC_138553.1, from coordinate 3,615,264 downwards.
CCTAGAAAAAAATGAAATATTAAAAAGGCAGAATATTATATTTCCCTGTATGAGACATGGAGAAACATGTTTTTAGGCAGGAAGCAGATTCACTCTTAATAGCCCCCACCCTCCTCAATAGCCCACAGCAGATGTCTGCACTTAAGAGATAAAGAGATAGCTAGGTCTATTCATAGGCAAATGCCCTCACCCAAGATCCAGCAAAGGTAGGATTAGCCCTCTACCCATCTAGCAACAGAACTCATCACACAGCACCTGGGAAGATTACATCATCACCCAGCAAGGCTCAACCAAGCCTAGGACTCAGGACAGCTTACAGAGTTGCCCCTGCATGGCCCCATGGGAGTCTGACAACCAATCAGAAGACAAGCTCAAATTCAAAAGCCCAAAGAGGCCATAAAACTCGGGCACTCTCAGCATCTCTTTCCTTTTTTTCTTCTTCACCCAACATCAGCCAAACCCAAATCCTGCAAACCAGTGATGAAATTCATTTTTTTTTACTACTGTGGGCGTGGCAGGGGAAGGATACTGCAAAATCTCCATTCCCACCCTACTCTGAGGCCTGCCAGAGGTGGTATTTGCCAGTTCTCGGGACTACTCAAAATGTCTGCAACTGGTTCTCCAGAATCTGCTGAATTTCACCCTTGCTGCAAACGTTTTTCCTATGTTTTAGTCTCCAGGCCTTTAATTCTTTAAATTCTGATGCTCTCTGAGCTTGATGGACATTTCTTGCAGACGTTTCATTACCCAAATAGGTAATATCTTCAGTGCTAGAAGGGAGTGGGGTTTGCGAGCATTTATATATAACCAGAGTCATCCTCCTTTTCCTCTCCATAAATCTCACTCCCTTCTAATACTGATGATGTTATTTAGTTAGGTCATGAAACATCTGCAAGGAAACAACCAAGCTCAGAGAGCACCAAGGACCCCATAGTCTCCTCCTCTTCCTCCTCTCCCTTCTAGCACTGATGATGTCACCTAGTTGGGTCATGAAATGTCTGCAAGCAAAAACACCCAAGCTCAGAGAGGACCAAGGACCCCATTAAAAGCCTGCTCCTCCATATGGATCTGCAGTAGAAACACAGCTGTGAGTTCCATCTCTCTACTTTCGGTATCTCTTTGATCCTCTGAGCTCTTCCTTCAAGGAAATGAAGACGACATTGTCAGGGTAGTGAACAACATCTGGTTGTGCTTTGAATCCTTGGAACAACACAGCAGCCAATCCGATTGGAAGAGATCAATTCCATTATCAAAAAAAGAACAGATTGCTGCAAACTCTCTCTAATGGCATGTGGGAATGGCCTTGGGAGACAGCAAAGGTGCTGCCTAAGGAATGATCAGATAAGAGACAGCACAGCCTGCAGCTGCATAATGGGAGAAGAAAGAGAATGAATTGTCCCTAAATTCTTGCGATGTGAAGCAGACAAAAGAGAATTTCAGACTTACAAGACTGATGTCAGCTTTAGGGGGTAAACCAAATAGGAAATAATACCAGATAATGGTTGCAGTAATTGGGTAGGTCTAGTCTAAAGAAAAGAAGGACTATGGGAGACATTATAGCAGTCTTCCAATAGCTCAGGGGTTGCCACAAAGAAGAGGGAGTCAAACTATTCTCCAAAGCACCTGAGGGTAGAACAAGAAGCAATGGGTGGAAACTAATCAAGGAGAGAAGCAACCTGGAACTAAAGAGAAATTTCCTGACAGTTAGGACAATTAAACAGTGGAACTCCTTGCCTCCAGAAGTTGTGAATGCTCCAACATTGGAGGTTTTTAAGAAGAGATTGGACAACCATTTGTCTGCAATGGAATAGGGCTTCGTGCCTGAGCAGGGGGTTGGACTAGAAGACCTCCAAGGTCCCTTCCAAATCTCTAATTCTGTTAATTCTACTTTATTGTAAAGCTACATTAACAGAATGTGTGACTAAACCAAGTTCTTAATTGCACACCATCCAAAATCACTTTGTGAGGGGAAAGGGCAGTCTCCAAATTTGATTAATAATAGAAGATCACCTTTTGAGTTTAATCATTAAATGGGGATTTGCACCTGCCTTTCCATAGAATTAAGGAATTAACAGAATTTGATTATAGGACTGTACTTTGTGTTCACAATATTTTAATAATTGGCATATGCCGGTATTTTGTGTTCAATAATTGGCACCCAAGAGTATTTAGAATTTCACAGTTTATAATATTTGGCATGCAATTGTATTTTTTTTTTTGTCATTCCACTGTTGGAATCAATGGTATTTAGAATTCAACAGTTCTTGTATCTATTTTGTATCTGACAATTGACATATGAAACTTTAAATATTTTCTGCCTAACACAAATGAAAACAACCGATGGCAGCCAACATCTCCAATCCAATGAGTAACTGAAGTGAATATTTGAAATGAAGCATTCAAATCGGAGTTCGTGATTTTTAATATTTCACTCCCCTTTGCCACCTCATCTCCAGGCAGGCTTTGTACGCAGAGGAGCAGTTTGATGCACCAGCGTGATTAAGTTTCCAGATTCTCCTAGCATTCAGAAAATTAAAATCCTTTTTATTTTTCCAAATAAACAGATCATCTTAAAAGGGGAAGTTGTTATTTTGGTAGAATATGTAGTTCTTGACGTACAACAGTTTGTTTAGTGACTTTTCGAAGTTATAACACTGAAATAAGGGACGTGACCCTTGTTTCACACTTACGACCGTCGTAGCATCCCCATGGCCACATAATCAGAATTCAGATGCTTGATAACTGCCTTGTAATTATGACGGGGATCCCCTTTTGCGGCCTTCTGACAAGCAAAGTCCACGGAAAAACCAGATTCACTTAACAACCGTGTTACTGTTCCATTAACAACGGCAGTGGTTCTCTTAACCCAGGGGTGTCCAAACTTGAGAACTTTAAGACTTGTGGACTTCAACTCCCAGCTGGGGAATTCTGGGAGTTGAAGTCCACAAGTCTTAAAGTTCTCAAATTTGGACACCCCTGTCTTAACCACTGCGGCAAGAAAGGTCGTAAAATGAGGCGAAGCTCGCTTAACAATCTAAATGTTGGGCTCAATTGCGGTCGTAAGTTGGGGACTACCTGTAAAAGCCAATGTCTACCACAGTGGAGTGAAGTCTAGTAAATAAACCCTGGGTAGGGATGCGTGAGCTGTTTCTTCTTCTTCGAACTTCGGAGTATAAAGCGCTCGGGAATTCCACTTTCAACATCAATGTCAGCCGAATGGCTTCCTGACCTTCAACAGGGCCGCTGATCCCTGCAGAGATATTCATCACAAAAATGCACCACGGAGTTTCAGAACCATCTCTGATGCATTTTTAAAAAAGAAAACCAACTACCGAGAGCATCCATTCAGACACATTGTCTGCACCCCCCCTCCACTCCCCCCACATGCCGAAGACGGAAGCTCTTTGCAAAAGGAAAATTTTGATCTCGCACCTCAATCCAGCTTCGTGGGTCTGGGAGGAGAATTCATATTCACATTAACGGAGTTGGAAGGGACCTTGGAGGTCATTTAGTCCAGCCCCCCACCCACCCAAGCAGGGGACCCTACACCATTTCTGACGGAAGGCAGTCCAGTCTCTTCTTGAAAGCCTCCAGGGATGAAGCTCCCACAGCTTCTGAATAACAGAATAGTAACAGATTAACACAGAGTTGGAAGCTCCTACAGCTCCTGAAGGCAACTCCTTTCGTTCCATGGGTTAGTTTTTATTTGCTTTGATTGTGGGAAGCTAGCAGGGAAGGTTGCAACTAGCGATCACGTGACTATGGCAGTGGTTCTCAACCTGTGGCCCGTGGACCTCTGGAGGGTGTGGGGGAGGGGGGAGGCAATGTCATCACAGGGGGTTCGCAAAGGCTTGAAGAAATGTTATGATTTAAATCTTGAGTTAAATCTTGGAACAGATTCAACTGTCAGGAACTGATCTTCACCCTCATGAACTGAACTAATTGCCTCCTGCAAACTCCACTCCCCTTTCGCCCCTCTTTTATTTCCTCTGGAAGGGCCATTCATCATCCACCTGTGGGCCTTACTCCCAAGTTGACCCCTGCTCTTTAGCTGCTCCCTTTGCCTGGCTACTCTGCGCATGCGCACACTGAGAACAGGCTCCAGCTGTTCCTCTGCCCCACTGATGTCTGACTCCGAAGGCAGCTGATAACTGTCAGACGGCCCTGGCCCCCTCTCTGCCTCCGACACAGAGCCCTCATCAGAGCCTTCCCCAGACTCCAGGACTGGCCCAGGTCCCTCCCCAACCTCCTCACTGTCCGAATCTGCTGCCAGCTCTGCTGACCGCTGGAGGGCCACAACACAGAGGTACCACGGCAGAAATGGGTCCCTACCAATTTGGACCGCTTCTATCCTCGCGGCTGCCATTTTGATTTTCTGTTCTGCACATGCAGAGAACAACCTTCATTGAAAAACAATGTAAACTTTCCCCCGTTGTGTCCATGCCCAGACCTTTTCAGGTACAAATTCACCTGAGCATGTGTCTGCCCTGTGCGTGAGCAAAAAATTTCACGCACCGAACTGGTAGAAATGCCGGCAGGAATCCACCTCTGTACCATGGGCCAGTCCTTCGCTGTTTCCAGGGCAGCCCCGGAGGCCACACCTAAGCAACCTGCGGGCAGATCTGAACCCCAAGTCTTGAGTTTGACACCCCTGCGGTTAAGCAACGATAAGAGTATGGGCAGCCCCCGGCTGCATCAGGGCATAAAGCAGTGTTTCTCAACCTTGGCAACTTGAAGATGTCTGGACTTCAACTCCCAGAATTCCCCAGCTGGGGAATTCTGGGAGTTGAAGTCCGGACATCTTCAAGTTGCCAAGGTTGAGAAACACTGCCATAAAGGAACCTTGCTAACTTCTCAGGCTGTTAAAAGAGACTATTGGAAGAAAATGTCCTTCTGGGTTCAGCTCCAAGTGGGGAAAAAGACACTGGAAACATGGAGGCTGCTTGGGAAGATGGTTTAATGGTGGACAGGATTGCAGGGCTTGAGCTCTTGAACAGAAAAGGGGGATCAGATGCTTCCAGATGTTGAGTGAAGAAGAAAAAGAGGCAGAGATGCTGAAAGTCCCTGGCTTTATGCCCTCTCTGGCCTTTGATCTTGATCTCGTATTCTGATTGGTTGTCAGACTCCCATGCAGGAGCAACTCTCTAGGCTGTCTTGAGTCCAAGTTTGGTTGAGCATTGCTTCTTCCCTGTGGTGAGATGGGTAGAGTGCTAATACTATCATGCCTTAATCCCATCACCCTAGGAGTTTAAGGGGGGTGTCTTTGTTATGTAGAATAGACTGGCTCAGGCCTTTTAATGGCCCATTGACAAAGGTGGGGGGCTATTAAGAGTGAGTCTGCTTCCTACCTAAAAAAAACACGTTTCTCCATTTCTGCTCCAGGAAAAAATATAATAGCCTGCCTTTTTCAATATTTCCCAGGATATTTCATTTTTTCTAGGAGAGTGGGGGGGGGGGGTTAACTTCCTACAAGACAGTGGGAGTTTTGTACTTTCAAACATGCAAGATTCGGCCAACGGAGCTTTATCATTCAGTTGGAACGAGTTCCATCTGATCATAATTCTCATCTGGCTCACACCAGGCCAGCCGGGAATGACTGGCTCTGCAGCCTTTTTGTTTGGTAGGAGGGGGGGGGAGGTGTGTGTGTGTGTGTCAGTTTGCGTTAGAAGCGCTGCTCTTCAGAACGAGCCCCCCGCTGTGGAAATACTACAGTGACACCCTCCAGCCTCTCGCCGTTTCCACCACTCGCCTCGGTCTCCCGAAGCCCGCGCGTCGGACGTGCTCTTTGCTAACCCACAGGGAAGTTTTCACATTTGTGCTGACTGCACGTTGCAGCTCCAGGTGTAATTCCAGCCTTTTTATCGGCTTCTCGTCCCAGGGAGCAGCCAAGAGTTGAGTTAACTGCTTGCATCTGCAGAAAGAAGGCCAAGCTCTTTGCTGTGTGCCCCTGGGAGGCTCAAAGCTTGCCTATTCCCTTTCAGGAAAACAAACAAACAAATTGATTAATTGCAGATGACTCCAAGCAGATTATTTACCCAGTACGAGACCAACAGGAGGGTCTCCATCCTTTTTCCGCGGCCCCCTTATATCCTCTTGTATGGGTTTTTATTGTACGCCGCCCCGAGTCCTTTTGGAGAGGGAGCGGCTAACAAATTAAATTTATTCTATTCTATTCTATTCTATTCTCTCTTTGATCTGCTGGGCGTGAGGAGCAACAAGTTAATACAATTTCGGAATATTAAATCTGTGCACCGGTGACAGCTTCTCCCAACCAGGCCAAGAGCAGATGGCACTTTTCTCTTGGCTAACCTTTGCAGGTGAGAGGGAGGAAGGAAGCACATGCAAATGAGCTAGGAGGTGGGGGTGGGACACACACCCATTCCTCGTCCATGAGCTGAAACTTTAAAAAGCTGCAGTATGACATAATTTGCCGGCTCAATAAAAGCTGAAAACTGCCTTCTTCAAGCTAGTCTACAGATAGTCAGGCAGAATAGAGCTGGAAGGGACCTTGGAGGTCCTCTAGTCCAGCCCTCTGCTGCTACAGGAGACCTTATACCATTTCCGACAAGTGGCTGTGATTAAAAACCTCAAGTGATAAAGCACCCACAACTTCTGGTGGCAAGCTGTTCCACTGGTTAATTGTCCTCACTGTTAGGAAGTTTCTTCTTCCTTCCAGGTTACTTCTCTCCTTGATTAGTTTCCATCCATTGTTTCTTGTCCTGCCTTCAGGGGCTTTGGAAAATAACAGAGCTGGAAGGGACCTTGGAGGTCTTCTAGTCCAACTTGTTATAAAACTCGTTGTAAAAATAATAATGGTGGGATATAAATAATTATAGGGATGAGGTGGCTCAGTGGCTAAAACACAGCTTGTCAATCAGAAAGGTTGGCAGTTCGGCAGTTCGAATCCCTAGCGCCGTGTAATGGAGGGAGCTCCCGTTCCTTGTCCCGGCTTCTGCCAACCTAGCAATTCGAAAGCACATAAAAATGCAAGTAGAAAAATAGGAAGCACCTTTGGTGGGAAGGGAACAGCGTTCCGTGCACCTTCGGCATTGAGTCATGCCGGCCACATGACCACGGAGATGTCTTCGGACAATGCTGGCTCTTTGGCTTTGAAACGGAGATGAGCACCGCCCCCTTGAGTCGGGAATGACTGGCACATATGTGCAAGGGGAACCTTTACCTTTTAATAAATAATTACTGATCCTCATTAGTGAGGCTTTTGAGTGTGGAGGAAAAAAACCCTTTTTTCCCTCTTCTGTTTGTAACTGACACTCAGAGAGAGAGAGAGAGAGAGAGAGAGAGAGAGAGAGAGAGAGAGAGAGCTCGGTGATCAGAGAACGGGGAGTTCGCTGCCAGACGTTATGCAAATGTAGATGCTTCTGAGGTAGGCATCAACAGATGGGGTGCTGAAACACTCATAATTTTAGCCAGTGGAACTGGCGTTTCCAACTGTCCGCCTTAACAGGTTGTAATTAGATGCATTGCTATTAATAATCCTAAATAACTAAACTAGGGGGTCAGTCCTTTCAGCCCTAGTTCCTACCAGCAGGAAGACATTGGCAGTTCTTCTCTCTTCTTCTTGTGGACTTCAACTTGAAGACTTGTGGACCTCAACTCCCAGAATTCCCCAGCCAGCCATGTTTGAATGCCCCAGCCAACTTGAAGACTTGAAGACTTCAACTCCCAGAATTCCTTGGCCAGCCATGTTTGAATGCCCCATCCAACTTTAGACTGCATGGCTGGCTGGGGAATTCTGGGAGTTGAAGTCCACAAGTCCTCAATGTTGCCAAGGTTGGACACCCATATTTTAAAGAAGCATAGTTCACAACTACAGCATGATGCATTAATTATCAGAACAGCTTGCCTCCAGAGGTTGTGAATGCCCCAACACTGGAAGTTTTTAAGAAGAGATTGGATATCCATTTGTCTGAAGTGGTGTAGGGTTTCCTGCCTAAGCAGCGGATTGGACTAGAAGACCTCCAAGGTCCCTTCAAACTCTACTCTACTCTATTCCACAACTTATTAAGGCAAATGATTGAAAAAGGCCAATCGTTGCTTCCTTGGCTATATTTTAAGCAATGAAGAAGACACTCAATGTTAGCTTTCAGTCAACCTTTTGAGAATGGCCAGGTCAGCAGTTCGAATCTCACCAGGCTCAAGGTTGACTTAGACTTCCATCCTTCCGAGATGGGTAAAATGAGGACCCAGATTGTTGGGGGTCCTCATTTTAACCGCTTAGAGAGGGCTGCAAAGCACTGTAAAGCGGTATATACGTTTAAGGGCTATTGCTAATGCTAAAGGAAATAATAGCAGAATCCAGAAAGCCTAACATGAGTCTGTCTCTTCCAGTTATCCCCAAAAGAAGCAAGGTTCAGAAATATTGAGTTTCTTCCTCAACTAGTCATTTTTTCCAGCTATTGAATTCCTTCTTCAAGACCATCTTTGTATAACTCTATGATTACCCCACAGATCGAAAGCTGATCTAGTGAGTCATTAGAAATGAATTGAGATTTCAGTTCTGTGGATACCAAGGCAATGTTCTGACCTGGGCTTCCCAAAATCACAAAGCAGACTCCTTGTCGCGACAAAAACCACTTTTTATTAAGCTAATGTGAATTCCTCTCATTCACATCCAGCAAAGTCCCAGCAAACGGTCTTTCAAGGGTGAATTTACAACCACAGACCTTATCAGGCTTGGAGAGCTGCCAAGCCGATATCTTCCAAACTCCAAGCTGTAGCAACAATTCCTTGGCAAGAAGTCAGGAACTGATCTTCACCCTCATGAATTGAACTAATGGTCTCCTGCAAACTCCACTCCCCAGTAGCTCCTCTTTTATTCCCCATGGGAGGGACCATTCAATGTCCACCTGTGCCATTACTCCTGAGTCGGCCCTTGTTTCTTAACTGTTCCCTTCTCCTGACAGCTCTGCGTATGCACTCATCGGGAACAGGCTCCAGCTGTTCTTCTGCCATACTGATGTCTGACTCCGAAGGCAGCTGATAACTGTCAGACGGCCCTGGCCCCATCTCTGCCTCCGACACAGAGCCCTCATCCAAGCCTTCCCCAGACTCTAGGACTGGCCCATGTTCCTCTCCAACCTCCTCACTGCCTGACTCTGCCACCAGCTTCACTGGCAGGACACCAGCCAAGAGCCTTCCAGAAGCCCCCAATCCATTGTCCTTCAGTAGACCAATTTTGGAAAGTGCAGACTAAACCCTCTCGAGAGGCCAGTTTGCGTATCCATGGCGCTTCTCTCCATCATCTGTTGCTTGAGCAAGTGAAGTTGGGAAGAGATATTACCGTACATGCCCCAAGCGTTTGACTTATGCAGCGACTTCCACGTTCAGCCCTCGGATCAGCTCTTTTCTGGCAGAAAAGACAGCGATTGTGAGTCAGGCTGTTTTATATTCCACCGAGCGTTTTCAGCCGAGCCTCAGAGCAACGATAATTTCAAATGAGAAATGTATTTCTTTTTTTTTTCTTCTCTTCTTCTTCTTCTTTTTTCCCCACTCCGGCCTCAAAGCGATTCTTCCCTCCCTCCCTCCCTCCCTCCTTCCCTTCCCTTCAAGGGATTTTAATTAAGTCAACACCTGATTAGGACTTTGGCAGCCAAATTATATTTTGGAAGGTTTTTATCACTGGAAAAGGAAGGGCTGCCTCGTTTTCAAGGCCGCTGCCTGCTAAAATACAAGTGAGAGATGTGCCTTTAAATCTCTATGCCTGCAAAGAGGGAGAGGTGCTATTTTGTTTTCAAATATCTTCTGGCCTGGATTTGGCTGGCTGTTTTTGTTGTGCTCCTTCCTCTGTGAATTTTAGTCGATTTCCTTGGCATATAGGAACTGTATCTCTTGGCTAAATTGTTGTTGTCTGAGGCTGCAGGTGGCTCTAATACACTCTTTCCTTCCAAATTTGCAGAGCGATTTCCCCCAAAGCTATGCACACCTGTGCAGAGGTAAGCACCGTTTGCAAAAACTGAAAGAAAAATCAGCACTGCCCAGGCTTACAAATAATGCTCAGCTTGGTTCGGTTTCTGCTCGTTATGCGGATTATTTAATTAACCGTGGCTTAATCGCCCACGGCCTTGCACAATATAGAAAACCGAACTCTCAAAAAAAAAATGTGCCCCAATACTCAGGAACACTTTTTGGTGCTGCAAAAGAACAGACTGATACAAGTGTAAATTGCACACTCCATTTGAGCTCCTTCATCACTCCGTGGTTTGCTTAGCAATGGTTATTTTGGACAAGTCCCAAGTCAGAGGTGAATTTCACATAATTCTACCACCGGTTCGCCGTGCACCAAAACTGTGATCGTGCGCGCCTTTCCCACATGCACTTTGCTCACGCACGCAGCTTGCACGCCTGCGTGCGGCTTAGGAAACATGGCTGAATAGGATGATATAGAGCTGGGGTGCATGTTGCCACTACCAGTTTGACCGAACCAGTCCGAACTGGCTGAATAGGACTACTGTCCCAAGCGGCTGGACTCACACAACATCCTACACTCAAGCTTGCAAATCAAAGTGGCTGCAACGTGTGAATGCAAACCTATCAAAGCGCCTTGTCTCTCAGCACAAGGAGTTAACTCCATTCCAGCTCTCTGCTACAAATCTCCATAAAGATGAGATTTCTGCTCAAAGTTATTTCTAGGCTATATCTATCTTACATTTGTGCTCAGAGTTATTTTAATGTACCCATTCCCCGTGAAAAAGAGTTTGAGAAATGGCCCTGGATAAACACTGGATTATCATCGCTAACTCTGTTTCCTTATCTTCGTTGCTCTCCCATCTTCCCGATGCCTCTAACGCTAGAAACCATTTGCTCTGGCGCTCCCGATGACTTTCTCTGATTTGATTTCACTCTCCCACAAATGGATATTCCGGATTCCAGACAACCCCCCCACACACACACACAAACCCCTTCCTGTGCAGGTTAGAAGGGAGCTTCAAAAGTCACAAGATCTGAGGTCCATCACCCAACTTGATGATAACTTGCAGTTCAACCTCCAACTGAAGGGAGCCCGCGAAGCGCAGAGAGATTTCAGCACCTTGGATAGCGACAAAGCCTATTTCTATGCAGAGGGAGCCTCTCCGCTCTTGAATGGCGTAACTAATATCTCTCTCACCCTGTGTAGACTGTTTCTTTTGATTAAAAAATAATAATGGATGTTTTAATATTATCAGAAACAAGCCACTTCTTTGTGGCTAAAATTGCTCCAATGTATGCCATGTTACATGTTTCTTTAGTCAAGGCTCTATCTAGAACAGGGCTCACCAATCAGGGACCATTAGATTCATAATTTTAAATCCCACGGACCACCAATATGATCTGCCTAATGACCGGTGGGCAGGCATGGCTAGGTGGTCATGACTGGGTGGGGGTGACCAACTTGATGTCACGTCGAGTGACGCCTCACCAGCCTCTACTCGCCTCTCCCCACCCAGCCCCCCTCCTCGCCTGCCCGAGTTCCTTAGGGCCCCAACAGGAAGGAGTTGCTGGAGCTAAGCAGCCACCAGGAGAAAGAGTTGGTAAAACAGCTCAGTTCAAACTGGATCTGGCCGAGAAGGAGGCTCAGCAGAAGCGCCTCACTGAGGACTATGAGCATAGGCTTTCCAAGCAGGGGGAAGGCCTGTGGGAAAGCAAGGCCAGGTGCCAGCGCCTGGAGGCTCAGCGGGCTGAGATGGTCAGCCAGTTCCAGGCCATGATGCAGTCCCACTGGAACGAGGCCCTCTGGCTCTTTGCCACCAGCAGCGCTTCCCTCCAGCCTTCACCCAAAGCCTCACACCAGGAGGCTAAAGCAGCCCCCCCTCTGGCCCCCACAAAAAGACACTGAAGGGGGAGACTCTCTGCAACAACACAAACATTCATTGCATGTATCCATCCCAGGGGCCATAGTTTGAGGACCCTTGATTTAGTGCTAAATTTAAAAAACGCAAATAATTTTTCTGTGGACCACCAGTTGGTGACTGCTGATCGAGAACATCTGGTGTACCAATATCAATATTTACATAGGAAGTATAGAAAGCCTAATCAATGACCTACTCCAGCAACATTGAGAAGGCAAGTCACTCCCTTCTGGCACTGGCACTGATGTGGTTACCTTGTTGGGTCATGAAATGTCTGCAAGAAAACAAGTTCAGAGAGCACCAAGGACTTCCAAAGTCCTCTCCTCCTTCTCCTCCTCTCTGCGAACCCCACTCCCTTCTAGCACTGTTGATGTTACCTAGTTGGGTCATGAAATGTCTAGAAGAAAACAATCAAGTTCAGAGAGCACCAGGAATTCTGTAATCATCTTCCTCCTCCTCCTCCTCTTCCTCCTTCTCCTCCTTAATGGTGACAAGAAAAGTCATAAAGTGGGGCAAAACTCACTTAACAACTGTCTTGCTTAGCAACAGAAATTTTGGGCTCCGTTGTGGTCCTAAGGGCTACCTCGATATATGTAGTATATTACAATACAATAAAATGCGAGGACAGGATAAGATCCCAAGGTCGGTTGGGAGACCGTGGCTGCTGGTTACGCCCGGTCGCTTGTACCAACCCCTGCAGTCTAGGTGGACAGGTGCTACAGAGCCAGGGCCTGCGGCTGATGCTTTGCAATGCAAGGTCTGTCACCAACAAGGCCCCCCTCATTAATGAGTTGATCTCAGAGGGGGAGCTAGACCTTGCAGGGATAACGGAGACCTGGTTGGGCCACGAGGGTGGTTTACCCCTCGTGGAAATGTGCCCACCGGGTTTTCGTGCATTCCATCAGCCTCGGGCCCTGGGTAAGGGTGGTGGGGTGGCGGTGGTTATGCGGGAATGTTTAGAGCCGAGGGAGTTCACTGTCCCTCAGATACCCGGGTGTGAGTCCCTTGGTGTGAGCTGGGGCCCAGGGAGGCAGTGGGGCTTGCTGATTGTATACTTGGCTCCTCGCTATGCATCAGCAGCCCTGCCCGAGCTCCTCGAGCTAATCTCAGCGACGGCAGTTGAGACTCCCAGACTTTTGGTCATGGGGGACTTCAACTTGCCGTCGACGGGAGCGGCTTCCGAGGTGGCTCGGGAGTTCATGGCTTCCATGACGGCCATGGACCTGACCCAATTAGTGCAGGGCCCCACTCACGAAGGGGGCCACACACTGGACCTCATTTTTGTATCTGAACAGTGGACGAGTGATCTGGGAATAGGGGATTTAGTTATCACGCCCCTGTCATGGTCAGACCACTCATCCCTCCGGCTGGACTTCCCTGGCGCTATCCCCCACCGCGAGGAGGCGGAACCAGACTCTATAAACTGGTACCGCCCCAGGCACCTGATGGAATCTGATAGATTCCTGACGGAGCTTGGGCCAATACCTGTAGCCTTGTCCCGCTCCCGTTCCGAGGACCTAGTGACTGCCTGGAATAGGGCGACGACTGGGGCCTTGGACCGGGTTGCGCCTTTGCGACCTCTCCTGCGGCATCGACCCACCTGGGCTCCTTGGTTTACTGAGGAGCTTAGGGTGATGAAGCGCCACAGGAGACGTCTAGAGAGCAGGTGGAGGTCCTCACGCTCCGAATCTGACCGAACACAGGTAAGAGCCTATTTGCGAACTTACCTTGTGGCAATAAGAGCGGCCAAACGTAGATATTGTGCTGCTCTTATTGCGTCCGCGGATAACCGCCCTGCCGCCCTGTTTAGGGTGACTCGCTCCCTTTTATCGCAGGGGGCGCGGGAGACACCCTTACAGGGTAGAGCAGAGGAGTTTGGGGAATATCTTCAGGACAAAATCGATCAGATCCGGAGCGGGTGGACCTCCGTCAGTGGACCAGACGAGCCGCCAACAGTGAGTCTTGAGAGACCATTCTGGGAGGAGTTTGACTCTGTTGCCCCCGAGGATTTGGACAGGTTGCGTGGACGGCTGCGACCCACCACTTGTTTAACGGACCCGTGCCCCTCCTGGCTGGTACTGGCAGCCTGGGAGGTGACACGAGGCTGGGCCTGGTGAGCGCCTCGCTGGGTGAGGGATACTTACCAACCGCCTTGAAAGAGGCGGTGGTGAGACCCTTGCTCAAGAGGCCTTCGCTCGACCCAATGGAGCTAGCTAACTATCGTCCAGTCTCCAACCTCCCCTTCTTGGCGAAGGTTGTCGAGAATGTGGTGGCGCAGCAGTTCCCACGACACCTAGACGAATCCGACTATCTAGACCCACGCCAGTCCGGCTTCCGACCCGGGCACAGCACTGAGACAGCCTTGGTCGCGTTGGTTGATGATCTCTGGAGGGCCAGAGATAGGGGTTGCTCCTCTATCCTGGTCCTATTAGACCTCTCGGCGGCTTTTGATACCATCGACCATGGTATCCTATTGCGCCGGTTGGAGGGGATGGGAGTCGGAGGCACCGTTTTGCGGTGGTTCGGCTCCTACCTCTCCGACCGGAAGCAATGTGTGTTGACAGGGGGGCAGAGGTCGTCCCTGAGGCCACTCACTTGTGGGGTGCCACAGGGGTCGGTCCTCTCGCCTCTCCTGTTCAACGCATATGTGAAGCCGCTGGGTGAGATCATCCGTGGTTTTGGGGTTGAGTACCATCTTTACGCTGATGATACTCAGCTGTATATTTCAACCCCAAACCACCCCAACGAGGCTGTCGAAGTGATGTCCCGGTGTTTGGAAGCCGTCGGGGTCTGGATGGGGGACAACAGACTCAAACTCAACCCCTCCAAGACCGAGTGGCTGTGGTTACCGGCACCTCGGTTCAGCCAGCTGACTCCATCGCTGGCCATAGGGGGCGAACAATTGTCCCCTGTGGAGCGGGCGCGCAATTTGGGCGTCCTCCTTGATGCCCGGCTGTCAATGGAGGACCATGTGGCAGCCGTGGCAAGGGGGGCGTTCCACCAGGTTCGCCTGGTGCGCCAATTGCGCCCCCTACTGGACCGGAGTGCCCTGCGCACGGTCACTCATGCGCTGGTGACGTCTCGCCTGGACTACTGCAATGCCCTCTACATGGGGCTTCCCTTGGGACGCATCCGGAGACTGCAGCTAGTTCAGAACGCAGCCGCGCGGGTTATTATGGGAAGTACATGTTACTCCCACGTAACACCTCTCCTGCGCGAGCTGCACTGGCTACCTGTGGCCTTTCGGGTGCGTTTCAAGGTATTGATCACCATCTTTAAAGCGCTCCATGGCAGAGGACCTAGTTATCTGCAGGATCGCATCCTACCACACACGTCCCTGCGACCTATCCGCTCACACAGGGAGGGGCTCCTCCTGGTGCCGTCTGCTAGGCAATGCCAGCGGGCGACACCTAGGAGTAGATCCTTCTCTGTGATGGGCCCAACCCTCTGGAATGACCTCCCCCCAGACATTCGAACTACCACCGACCTCCGTTCCTTCCGGCAAAAGTTAAAGACTCACCTATTTCAATCAGCTGGCCTGGCACTTTCTTAGTTTTACCTCCCAGGGATTTATTTTATTTTAGGGTTTGGGGTTTTTAATTGTGATGTTTTTAGGATTAGAATTATTTATTTCTTAGTACAGCCTATCTCCCCCTCCAAATGTATCTTAAATGTAGCTTAAATGTATTTAATTATTATGACTGGTTTTATTGTATTGACTGTACACCGCCCCGAGTCCCTTTTTGGGAGAGGGGCGGTCTAAAAATCTAAGAAATAAATAAATAAATAAATAAATAAATAAATAAAATAGTAGAGTTGGAAGGGACCTTGGAGGTCTTCTAGTCCAACCCCCTGCCTAGGCAGGAAACCCTATACCGTTTCAGACAAATAGCTATCCAACATCTTCTTAAATATTGATTGTCTCGGGTTTAATATCCCATATTTAGACACACCAACAAACTTCTTAGACCAGGGGTGTCAAACTCAATTTCATTGAGGGCCTCATCAGTGGGGACTTGTAGGCACGGCTGCCAGGATGGGTGTGGCCAACTGGGTGGGAGTGGCCAACTGGGTGGGCATGACTAGTTTGACGCCACTCCCCAAACTGCTGGCATGTTTCCTCTTCACGAATCTGGGCCTTGAGTTTGACGCCCCTGTTCTTAAACTCTTCAGATTGTGTCTGATATGGAGGTGGCCCACATCACCATCCAATGGAGCATATATCCGGGGGGGAAAAGACACAAAGAATATTGTCTCTTTGTTAGTTCTGCTCGTAGCACAAATTGAAGAAACGGTGAGCAGCGGCGGAATAATAATTAGCTACACTGATGACACAAAACATGCTGATAAAGCAAAACTCCAGATAAAACGCCACCAATACGTGGATTTCTGTTACATTCCTTTAAAATAATGAGTTTGCATAGCAAATACCAGCTCCCAGCCGAAGAAAGATGGTATTCACATCTAACCTTAGCTCATGTTATACTGACGAATCTTTCGTCGACTGAGTTCTGAGCCATGAGCCATAGCCTATATATTGTACTTTTTAGCCTTTTATTATAAGTTGGTTGTATGGAAAGGGGTCTTTCCTTAGTTTATCCCCACACACAACAACCCCATGAGGCCTTTGGGAAAATAACTAAGCTACCATGCCCAAAGTTGGATTTAGAATAGAATAACAGAGTTGGAAGAGACCTTAGAGGTCTTCTAGTCCAACCCCCTGCCTAGGCAGGAAACCCTATACCAGTTTCAGACAAATGGCTATCCAACATCTTCTTAAAGACTTCCAGTGTTGGGGCATTCACAACTTCTGGAGGCAACTTCTGTTCCACTGATTAATTGTTCTAACTGTCAGGAAATTTCTCCTCAGTTCTAAGTTGCTTCTCTCCTTGATTAGTTTCCACCAATTGCTTCTTGTTCTACCCTCAGGTGCTTTGGAGAATAGTTTGACTCCTTCTTCTTTGTGGCAACCCCTGAGATATTGGAAGACTGCTATCATGTCTCCCCTAGTCCTTCTTTCTATTAAACTAGACATCCCCAGTTCCTGCAACCGTTCTTCATATGTTTCAGTCTCCAGTCCCCTAATCCTCTTTGTTGCTCTTCTCTGCACTCTTTCTAACAGAGTTGGAAGGGACCTTGGAGGTCTTCTAGTCCAGCCCTCCTACTCAGGCAAGGAACCCTATACCATTTCAGACAAATGGCTGTCCGATCTCTTTTTTGAAAACCTCCAGTGATGGAACATCTACAGCTTCTGGAGGCAAGGAGTTCCACTGGTTAATTGTTCTCACTGCCAGGAAATTTGGGACACCCAGGGACACTGCAACCATTGTAAATATGGATCAATTTCCAAATGTCTGAATGTTGATGACGTGACCATGGAGATGCTGCTATGGTCGTAAGTGTGAACAATGCTCATAAGTCACTTTTTCAATGCTATTTTAACTTTGAAATGGTCCTTAAACAAACTCATTGTAGGTTGAAGACAGAAAAGAACTGAATTCATAGATCTAACTTAGAGATTATACGCTTGGTTTGGCTGAGTATGTTATCTGGATAAACCCTTAAGGTGCACTTAATCAAGTGTGATTAAATAAATCACAGAACAATATGAAATGTGCATGAAAAGCGTGAATAGGTGTGGACTTCAAACAGTTGCACAATTGACTTGCAGGGTCTCCTGATTCCATCCCACCCACCACCCACCCCCTTTATTAGCAGAACAAGATTCTAGGAAGTTACTTCATTTAACAATTGAAATGAGTTTAGGTTGATGCCCCTGGTGATTTATTGTCTCCATTTAAGCTAAGATGTTATTGAAGTTTTACGATGGGTTTAAAAATGCCATTAGCGTTTACGGCGTCCCGCTTGAGAGAAAAGCAGGGTTTTAAATGGAAAGCAGTGATCCGTGGTTGGAAGATGCTAGCAGGATAGGGACCAAAAGGGATCCCTTGTGGGTCTCCTATCTGGGATTGACGAGGCAACTAAAAACACCTCGTTTCCATTTTCCTAGAGAATGAAATTATACATGAATTGGGATAGAAGGGGGTCAGAATAGAATAGAATAGAATGGAATGGAATGGAATGGAATGGAATGGAATAGAATAGAATAGAATAGAATAGAATAGAATAGAATAGAATAGAATAACAGAGTTGGAAGGGACCTTGGAGGTCTTCTAGTCCAACCCCCTGCCTAGGCAGGAAACCCTATACCGTTTCAGACAAATGGCTATCCAACATCTTCTTAAAGACTTCCAGTGTTGGAGCATTCACAACTTCTGGGTGCAAGTTGTTCCACTGGTTAATTGTCCTCATTGTCAGGAAATTTCTCCTCAGTTAGTTGCCTCTCTCCTTGGTTAGTTTCCACCCATTGCTTCTTGTCCTGCCCTCAGGTGCCTTGGAGAATAGTTTGACTCCCTCTTCTTTGTGGCAACCCCTGAGATATTGGAAGACTGCTATCTTGTCTCCCTTAGTCCTTCTCTTCATTAAACTAGACATCCCCAGTTCCTGCAACCGTTCTTCATATGTTTTAGCCTCCAGTCCCCTAATCATCTTTGTTACTCTTCTCTGCACTCTTTCTAGAGTCTCCACATCTTTTCTCCATCGTGGTGACCAAAACTGGATTCCGTATTCCAAGTGTGGCCTTACCAAGGCCTTATAAAGTGGTATTAACCCTTCAGGTGATCTTGGTTCTATCCCTCTGTTGATGCAGCCTAGAACTGTGTTGGCTTTTTTGGCAGCTGCTATTGAGCAAGGTACCACCTATACTGTATTTGTGCATTTTGTTTTTCTTGCCTAAATGCAGAACCTTACTATTGTCTGCTTTGCACCCTCTTCAGTTCTGTACACACATTTTTTAAAGGTAATTAGATGTAGGAAAACGATTTCCTGCAAAGATGAGTCTGATAAGATGCTGGCGGCAGGGAATGTGTGCAGAGGTGATATTAAAGAGAGAGAGAAAAAAAATTGGAAGGACTGGGTAGGTTGAATAAATTAAAGATTGGCTGCTGTAAAGAAACTCCCCAAAGGAAGAGGGGATTTTTCCAAGCAGAGACCGGCCTGATGCTACACCTTATGTAAGATTCAAAACCTCAGCTTGATAACCAAATAATGTACAAAATCTTTGACGGCAAAGAAATTACTTGTCTCTTCCTCGGTTTGTCTCCGAAAATGTTGGGCGGAAAAATACATTTTAATGAGGGAAAGTTTCCAACCCGCCTAGATGATTTCCAGAATTCGATAAAACGGTACTGGTGGACCATAAGTGAGCCCTAGATTTTTTCTGTTGCTAAGCGAGACGGTTGTTATGTGAACTTTGCCCATCTTACGACCTTTCCTGCCACTGTTGTTAAGTGAATCACTGCAGTGGTTAAATTAGTCATGCAGTTTTTAAGTGAATCTGGCTCCTGGGGATTGGCCTAATGTCACTCCACTGGCTTTCTTGCCTAAATTGGGACTAGAACTCACCGTCGCCTGGTGATTGGCCCAACATCACTCAACTGGCTTTCATGCCTGAGGCAGGACTAGAACTCACTGTCTCCTGGTGATGGCCCAAAGTCACCCAAAATGGCTTTCATGCCTAAAGTGGGTCTAGAACTCACTGTCTCCTGGTGATTGGCCCAAAATCACCTAGCTAACTTTCATGCTTAAGGCAGGACTGGAATTCACTGTCTCCTGGTGATTGACCCAAAGTCAC
Organism: Natrix helvetica; assembly: GCF_964273705.1. NCBI lineage: Eukaryota > Metazoa > Chordata > Lepidosauria > Squamata > Natricidae > Natrix > Natrix helvetica. The sequence goes on along the minus strand of NC_138553.1, from coordinate 3,595,725 downwards.
TCCACTGGCTTTCATGCCTAAATTGGGACTAGAACTCACTATCTCCTGTTTTCTAGCCTGGAACCTTAATCACTAGTCCAAACTGGCTCGCTTCATTCATTCATTCGTTTGTTCGGTCAGTCGGTTTCCTACCTTAGCAGGGGATTGGACTAAAAGACCACGAAGGTTCCTTTCAGCTCTGTTATTCTATGTTCAATCTCTGATGATCTTCTGACCATCATCAAGATTAGATTATTTTTGTATATCTTATTTTATTTTAGATTAGAGATTGGAGATTGGAGATTGGAGATTGGAGATTGGAGATTAGATTGGATTGGATTGGATTGGATTGGGTTGGGTTGGGTTAGATTAGATTATGGACCTTAATCACTTGACCAAACTGGCTCATTTCATTCATTCATTCATTCATTCATTCATTCATTCATTCATTCATTCATTCATTCATTCATGCATTCATTCATTCATGCATTCATGCATTCATGCATTCATGCATTCATGCATTCATGCATTCATTCATTCATTCGGTTTCCTGCCTTAGCAGGGGGTTGGACTAGAAGACCTCCAAAGTTCCTTCCAACTGTGTTAGTCTATATTTATTCACTGATAATCTTTTGCCCATCATCAAGATTAGATTATTTTAGTATATCTTATTATATTTTAGATTAGGGATGAGATTAGAGATTAGATTGGATTATATTAGATTAGATTAGATTAGATTAGATTAGAGAACATCAACCAGTCCTGTTTATGACTCACCCACTCCTGGGCCCGATCCTTCCTATCTCAAATGCTCACAAGCGAATCTCTTGGTTTCTAGCATGGACCTTAATCACTAGTCCAAACTGGCTCATTTCATTCATTCATTCATTCATTCATTCATTCATTCATTCATTCATTCATTCATTCGGTTTCCTGCCTTAGCAGGGGGTTGGACTAGAAGACCTCCAAAGTTCCTTCCAACTGTGTTAGTCTATATTCATTCACTGATAATCTTTTGCGCATCATCAAGATTAGATTAGATTAGATTAGATTAGTTTATCTTATTTTATTTTAGATTAGAGATTAGATTAGAGATTAGATTGGATTCTATTCTATTCTATTCTATTCTATTCTATTCTATTATAGATCAGATCAGAAAACATCAAACCAGCCCTGTTTACAGCCCACCCACCCCCTCTGAAGCCCCCACCCCCAGGGCTCGATCCTTCCCCTCCCCAAATGCTCTCCAGCGGATCGGCACGGCTTCTCTGCCGGGAAGCAAATGGGCACAAATCACCGCCAAGCAGATTTGCAGCAGAGAGAGAATTCCTCACAGTGTCATTTTAAAAGGATAATTAAGGAACAATGCAAGGCTTTGTGTAGCCCCAAGACTAGTAATAACGCATGGTTATGGCGCAGAATGATGTGGCTTTTGTTACAGGCTCTGCTAATTAACTGAAACAAATATTTGTTGGATTATGCCTAATGTGGGGTATGTGATGCGGGGGGGGGGGAAGACATCACACAGCTGGAAGCTGACAAAAGAAGATGGGGGCGGCTGCTTGAAGGAAGAGCAGACAACGTTGAGAGGAAGCATGGGGCCAACACCGTCATAACCAGGAAAGGATCATCTGCCTGGATAGAAATATGGCTTCTCTTGTTTTTTTATGAGAGATTTTGTGCCGTCCGTCCTGGGCTCCTTCAAAACTTCTGAAAGCTCTGAACAACAACAACGACAAGGCATAATCTATCTTAACAGGGTGTAGAATTCCGACTGTAAAATACCTCAGTCACAGTGATTGTCCTGCTAGGCAGAGAGTTTGGACAGTCAGTTGGTCAGTCGGTCACTCAGTCAATCTCTCATTCAATCTGTCTGTCAATCTGTCAATCTGCCAGTCACTCAGTCAGTCAGTCAATCTGTCTTGTCAGTCAGTCACTCTGTCAATCACTTAGTCAGTCAGTCTGTCAGTCAATCTGTCAATGACTAAGTGCTATTGTGTTGTGCTAATGAAGGAAGGGAGAAAGAAGAAGGGAGGGGGGGAGGAGGAAGCAAGCAAGGAAGGAAAGAAGGAAGGAAGGAAGGAAGGAAGGAAGGAAGGAAGGAAGGAAGGAAGGAAGGAAGGGGAGGGAGAGGGAGGGAGGAAGAAATGAGGCAAGGAAGGGAAGAAGGAAGCAAGAAAGGAGGGGAGGGAGGAAGGAAGAAAGGAAGGAAGGAAGGGAAGAAGGAAGGAAGGAAGGAGAGGGGGAGGGAGAGGAAGAGGAGAAGGAAGGAAGGAAGGAGGGGAGGAGGATGAAGGAAGGAAAGAAGGAAGGAAGGAGAGGGGGAGGAAGAGGAGAAGGAAGGAAGAGCCGTGGTGGCGCAGTGGTCAGAAAGCAGTATTGCAGGCACACTCTGCCCATTGCCACCAGTTCGATCCTGACCAGCTCCAGGTTGACTCAGCCTCCCATCCTTCCGAGGTGAATAAAATGAGGACCCACCCAGATTGTTGGGGGCAAGAGGCTGACTCTGTAAACCGCTTAGAGAGGGCTGTGAAAGTACTGTGAAGCGGTATATAAGTCTAAGGGCCAGTGCTAAGTGTTTGGAATACGAGAGTCCATTCCGTTCACTGCTTGGGATCCACAAAATAAAAAACTCAGGCGAAAACATTGGACCGAAATGCGGCCTTTGGATGAGGATATGGTGGAAGGACGGGAAGACGCAAAAGAGTTTGGATTTAACTGGAGCTGCCAGAAGATTCAACTCAAAGCCCCCAAAACAAATAGACAAATAAACAAAGGCATGAAAACATTGCGATTGCTCTTTGGTGTATCTTTCAATTCCCCCTGTGGGTGAGCGACAGAGAGCCATAAAGTCACAAGCTCTTATGAGCTCAGTGATTTAGCCAAGAATTAAGGCCCTTGTAAACTTCCCAGCTGAAATAATAAGAAGGGAATTGAATCACGGTTCGTCCTCGACTTACGGCCACAACTGAGCCCCGAAATTTCTGTTGTCTCAAGTGACACGTTTCTTACGCGCATTTTGCTCGGTTCTACCACCTTTCTTGCCACAGCTGTGAAGTGAACTGTGCCACTGTTAAGTGAATAACACGGTTGTTAAGGAAATCCGGCTGCACCATGGACGGCGTTGGCCAGAAGGTCGCAAAAGATGATCCCATGACCTTGGGACACAGCCACGGTCATAAGGGGGAGCCCCAGTTACCAAGCATCTGAATTTTGGACACATGACCGTGGGAAGGTTGCAAGTGTGAAAAACTTACCTAAGTCGCTTGTTTCAGTGCCGTTGCAACTTTCAACGGTCACTAAATGAACTGCTGCAAGTCGAAGACTGCCTGTACCCTTCCAAGATTCAATGCAATAGATCCTTGAGCAATTCCGTCAGAATTGGATCACTAACCCTGTCATGGCAAACAATGGCTCACATGCCACAGGTGGCACATGGAGCCATCTCCAAGGGCACGCCAGCCATTGGCCTAGGTCAGCTGCAGTGTGCATGCGAACGCCAGCCAGCTGATTTTCAGCCTTCAAAGAGCCTCTGAAGGGCTGGGGGAGGCCACTTTTGCCCTCCCCAGGTTTCAGGAAAGCCTCCGAAAGCCAAACGGGCCTGCCGAGCCTACCGGAAGTTCAACAAATGGGCCATTTCCGGCTTCTGGGGGGGCGGGAGAGGCTGTTTTTGCCCTTCCCAGGTTTCAGGAGAGCAGGGGGTGGGTCGCACATGTATGCAGGGGAATGGGGCAGCAGGGAGGGTCATGCGTGCATGCGCGATGAATGAGCAGGGGTGGATTGAATTATGGGTATGGGTGCGTGCTTTCGGCACCTGAGCCAAAAAAGGGTTAGCCATCACTGCGCTAACCTATCGTGCAGGACAGAGGCGGTATTCAACTGGTACGGCCGAACCGGTAGCGGAAATCACGGGTGGCCCCGCCCAACCGCCCAGCGGCCCCCGCTCTACGCTGTCCTATTTAGGCACGTTTTTGAGGTCAGGCACACGGGCGGAAGGCTCGTGCGTGAGGAAAACGCATGCGCAGAAGGAACATGTGGGACCGCGAAAAGGTCGCAAAGCGTGGCCACGCGGGCGGGGTGAACTGATGGTAGCAAAATGTGAAACCTACCCCTGGTGCAGGGGTACTATGGCTCCATTACGACCAGTGGACTTCAACTCCCAGAATTCCTTGCACCAGCCAGAATGATAGGAGTGGAAGTCCACAGCTTGTACATCATGGCCCAGCCTTGCAGTACAGGAATTCCTGGACTTAACCATTCATTTAGTGACTGTTCAAAGAAGTGGTGGGTCCCAGGCGGTACCCCCCTGTATGTGCTTACCGGTGCCTGCCGGAAGCAGCAGCCGCCGTACCGGATGGGTGCTTTGGAGAGCCCGCCCACCCTCGTTCCTTACCTGTGTTTGAAGGAAGCGGGCCATTTGTGCTCGCGCTTTCAGCGTACGGTGCCTGCATGACGCTCCATCGAGCAGCTGGAGCATCGCAGGCAGTGGGTGCGCATATGTGCACAGTGCGCAATGGCCGTGGCAGAAGCTCGGCCCCTTTGCAGCGTACCATTTGGATCCACCACTGATTCCAAGTTACACAACACCCCCAAAAAGTGACATTAGGAATCAGAATGCTATTTAGTTTGTTTGTTTATTGGATTTTTATGCCGCCCTTCTCCCAAAGGACTCAGGGCGGCATACAACATTAAAAAAAAAAAAAAACCACATTTTACAAAAGTTAAAAAGGAAATTAAATAAAGCATCCATAAACAAACCCGATTAATATTAACAATAAAATTTTAAGAATGAGATTAAAATTAACCATTAAATTAATCATTTATTTTATTCTGTTCAGGCCAGGCCTATTTAGTTTGGGGAAAATGGTACAAATGGTTAGATGATAGAACAGAAATAAGGAATGGATGGAAATAAGAAATTGGAAAAGGTAAAATTAACGTATAATAGAAGAATTAGGATATAGCGATAAGACAGGGGGTAGGAAAGATAAGTGAAGATACACTAACGTAAGAAATAGATATGCAATATATTAAAGGCAATAGGATAGTCAGATGTCAACAGCTAAATACAAACGACTAAGGAATAATGCATGAAAAGGAGTAAGAAACAAGGTGACCACAAATGTAAAACTGGAATGTATAGGAGGGAAAACAATAACTGTCAAGATGCACTGATAGGCATCTGCTGTTTTATGGAACAAATACAAATACAATAGCAGAGTTGGAAGGGACCTTGGAGGTCTTCTAGTCCAACCCCCTGCCTAGGCAGGAAACCCTATACCGTTCCAGACAAATGGCTATCCTCTTTGTTGCTCTTCTCTGCACTCTTTCTAGAGTCTCTAGAGAACGTCTAGAGAAGGTTTACTTCCAGCGGTGTTTGTAATTCATGTGTTTGCTTTTGTTGATGTGTTTATGTGTTTAAAATTAAAAAAAATGTAAAAAGTTTTTTAAAAAGCGACGCAATCATTTTTTTCACACTTATGACCGTTGTAGCAATGATCCGGTGATCACAATTCGGAGGCTTGGCAACTGGCTTATATTTATGATGGTCGTTGCTACCTTCTGACAAGCAAAGTCGATGGGGGAAGCCATTTAATGACCGTGTTACTAAGTGCAGTCGCTTCGCTTAACGGCTGCGTCAAGAAAGGTCACAAAACACCAACGTCAAATGTGTGGCCATAAGTTAAGGATGGCACACAGGTGTGAAATATGGGCTGTTTCTCACTAAGCGTGTGTGTGTGTGTGTGTGTGTGTGTGTGTGTGGCACAAAAGGAGGCAACTTCTGTGCAATTTGGGAAGGGACATGAGAGGAAAGGATGAGAGTCACTCGAGGGAAGAAACTTCATCCACTTACAGGTTCTCTCCTCTCTAAATTGTCTCACATCTGTTTCTTGGCTCCATTAGATGGAAGACAGGGTAATTTATGGCAGTCATTTCTAACAATTTGATTGTTGGGATATCTCAGCTGAATTGATTGGCTGGAAAGACAGATCTTGATTTTTTAAAAAATATATATATAATATCAATGGCATCTTTTGCATCTGACTGCTCAATTTATCCCTGATGTTAACTGTGCCAGCTGCAGATATCAACTTATATTGGGGAGGGGGGGAGAGAAAACAGGCTGCTCTTTTTCATGGCCATTTTACAATACAATACAATACAATAGCAGAGTTGGAAGGGACCTTGGAGGTCTTCTAGTCCAACCCCCTGCCTAGGCAGGAAGCCCTATACTGTTTCAGACAAATGGCTATCCAACATCTTCTTAAAGACTTCCAGTGTTGGGGCATTCACAACTTCTGGAGGCAGGGAGTTCCACTGATTAATTGTTCTAACTGTCAGGAAACTTCTCCTTAGTTCTAAGTTGCTTTTCTCCTTGATTAGTTTCCACCCATTGCTTCTTCTCCTGCCTTCAGGTGCCTTGGAGAATAGTTTGACTCCCTCTTCTTTGTGGCATCCCCTGAGATATTGGAACACTGCTATCATGTCTCCCCTAGTCCTTCTTTCTATTAAACTAGACGTACCCAGTTCCTGCAACGGTTCATCCCTTACAATAATAATACAATAATACAATAGTAGAGTTGGAAGGGACCTTGGAGGTCTTCTAGTCCAACCCCCTGCCTAGGCAGGAAACCCTATACCGTTTCAGACAAATAGCTATCCAACATCTTCTTAAAGACTTCCAGTGTTGGGGCATTCACAACTTCTGGAGGCAAGCTGTTCCACTGATTAATTGTTCTCACTGTCAGGAAATTCCTCCTCAGTTCTAAATTGCTTCTCTCCTTGGTTAGTTTCCACCCATTGCTTCTTGTTCTACCCTCAGGTGCTTTGGAGAATAGTTTGACTCCCTCTTCTTTGTGGCAACCCCTGAGATATTGGAATAATGCTATCATGTCTCCCCTAGTCCTTCTTTCTATTAAACTAGACATGCCCAGTTCCTGCAACCGTTCTTCATATGTTTTAGTCTCCAGTCCCCTAATCATCTTTGTTGCTCTTCTCTGCACTCTTTCTAGAGTCTCCACATCTTTTTTACATCGTGGCGACCAGAACTGAATGCAGTATTCCAAGTGTGGCCTTACCAAGGCATTATAAAGTGGTATTAACACTTCACGTGATCTTGATTCTATCCCTCTGTTGATGCAGCCTAGAACTGTGTTGGCTTTTTTGGCAGCTGCTGCACACTGCTGGCTCATATTTAAATGGTTGTCCACTAGGACTCCAAGATCCCTTTCACAGTTACTACTACTGAGTATGGTATCACCTATACTGTACCTGTGCATTCCGTTTTTGTTGCCTAAATGTAGAACCTTACTCTTTTCACCATTGAATTTCATTTTATTAGATAGTGCCCAATGTTCAAGTATGTTTTAGGTTCTTCATATGTTTTAGCCTCCAGTCCCCTAATCCTCTTTGTTGCTCTTCTCTGCACTCTTTCTAGAGTCTCCACATCTTTTCTACATCGTGGAGACCAAATCTGGATGCAAATATTCCAAGTGTGGCCTTACCAAGGCCTTATAAAGTGGTATTAACCCTTCAGGTGATCTTGGTTCTATCCCTCTGTTGATGCAGCCTAGAACTGTGTTGGCTTTTTTGGCAGCTGCTGCACACGGCTGGCTCCTATTTAAATGGTTGTCCACAAGGACTCCAAGATCCCTTTCACAGTTACTACTATTGAGCAAGGTACCACCTATACTGTACCTGTGCATTTGTTTTTTCTTGCCTAAATGTAGAACCTTACTCTTTTCACTATTGAATTTCATTTTATTTTGTCTGGGTCTGAAATGCTACAGGGTGTCCTGTTTGAGCAGGGGGAGGTGGACTAGAAGACCTCCCAGGTCCCTTCCAACTCTGTTATTCTATACTAGCTGATAACCCGGTGTTGCCCAGGTATTTATTTATCCCAATCTTGTATTAGACAGCAAAAGGAATGAATTATAAGTGGGAACGTAACTGCAGAATGGGCTCTCCTCCCTCCTTCCATTAACGTCGTTGCAATTCCTCAAGAGGCGACCGCAAGGGGGACTTCTCCCTGCGCCCTGATTTCAGTGACAATTAAATTTGTTAAAAATGTTTTCCCTGTGCCCCCGGAAGCGTCAAGAAAAATGATACCACCGGGTTGAAAATGTCCAGACCAAACGTAATTTCTAATGTTGGATTTTCCCCCTTACCAGAGGGAGCCCCCTTGTGGAGTACTGTGAAGCCATTATCGTGGCAACTCCATTGTGCTGTACGGTAGAAGCCATTTTAAGGCACAACAGGCTGTATCTTAACAGAACATGCACCTCGAGGGGTTTTAGGGATGTCTTTTTCCAGAGAGTAAGTCATCTGTGTACCTAATTTGTTTGAAATTGCTCGAGGTGTTCCAGAATTATGCTGGAACACACACACACACACACACACAGCCATTTATATATATATAGATAGGAATTGGAATGGAATGGAACAGAATGGAATGGAGAATGGAATGGAATTTGTCTGAAATGCTATAGGAATTCCTCCTTGACCAGTGGGTTGGACTAGAAGACCTCCCAGGTCCCTTCCAACTCTGTTATTCTGCAGTTTTGAAATTCCTGCCCATTTTCCACAATGGCTTTGCCACAAGACACTCTGCCCTCTAAAAAAAAAATTGCATTAACGGTGTCCATGCCAGCTAGTAGAGATCACGCAGCTCTGATATAGATCTAACTCATTCCGCACCGATTTTAAGACATAATCTTTTCATTTGACGGGCCCCGCCACTGATTTCCCATCTCCCACAGTCTAGGAGGAGGTCAGTCAACCTGAAGCCGAATTAGATTTCGCCCAGAAGCATAAACCCAGAAATGTGTGTTTTTTACTGCTTAGGAAATAGGTTATGAATAGAAATAGGCATATTTGTGGGTAATCACTCAGTGGATCCTGAATGGGCAAAGAAGTTAATGTCTTCTCCAAGGTAGAAAATCATAGCAGTTTGGGTACCCTGCTGGGCGAACTTCACCCCGTTAAATAGAAGGCGCTCACAGTCTGGATTCCCTACAAAAATAAAAAATAAATAAATAAATTTTATAGTCAGAACCCCTGTGCCAAATTGTCTCTGCCGACTGGTGTAAGTAATACAAATGTCCTGATTTGCTTAAGCGGTTTGTTCCCCCCCACACACACATTTGCATAGTTTCACTTTTTCTGAGCTGAAGGTGGTGGATTTTGGTTTGTTTCCTTTGCCTTTTAACCCTGCAATGATTTGATCCTGCCACACTTAGCAATCCTGCATCCAGTTTTGGTTGCCACGATGGAGAAAAGATGTTTTTAGAAGATGTTGGATAACCATTTGTCTGGAGTAGTATAGGGTTTCCTGCCTAAGAAAGGGGTTGGACTAGAAGACCTCCAAAGTCTCCAACTCTGTTATTCTATTCTATTCTATTCTATTCTATTCTATTCTACTCTACTCTACTCTACTCTACTCATTCCAATTCCTATTCTATTCTATTCTATTCTATTCTATTCTACTCTACTCTACTCATTCCAATTCCTATTCTATTCTATTCTACTCTACTCTACTCATTCCAATTCCTATTCTATTCTATTCTATTCTATTCTATTCTATTCTACTCTACTCTACTCATTCCAATTCCTATTCTATTCTATTCTATTCTATTCTATTCTATTCTATTCTACTCTACTCTACTCTACTCATTCCTATTCTATTCTATTCTATTCTACTCTACTCATTCCAATTCCTATTCTATTCTATTCTATTCTATTCTATTCTATTCTATTCTATTCTACTCTACTCTACTCTACTCATTCCAATTCCTATTCTATTTTATTCTACTCTACTCTACTCTACTCATTCCAATTTCTATTCTATTCTATTCTATTCTACTCTACTCATTCCAATTCCTATTCTATTCTATTCTATTCTACTCTACTCTATTCTATTCTATTCTATTCTACTCTACTCTACTCTACTCATTCCAATTCCTATTCTATTCTATTCTACTCTACTCATTCCAATTCCTATTCTATTCTATTCTATTCTATTCTATTCTACTCTCCTCTACTCATTCCAATTCCTATTCTATTCTATTCTATTCTATTCTATTCTACTCTACTCTACTCTACTCTACTCTACTCTACTCTACTCATTCCAATTCCTATTCTATTCTATTCTATTCTATTCTATTCTACTCTACTCATTCCAATTCCTATTCTATTCTATTCTACTCTACTCTACTCTACTCATTCCAATTTCTATTCTATTCTATTCTATTCTATTCTATTCTATTCTACTCTACTCATTCCAATTCCTATTCTATTCTATTCTACTCTACTCTACTCATTCCAATTCCTATTCTGTTCTATTCTACTCTACTCTACTCATTCCAATTCCAATTCCAATTCCAATTCCTATTCTATTCTATTCTATTCTATTCTATTCTATTCTATTCTACTCTACTCTACTCTACTCTACTCATTCCAATTCCTATTCTATTCTATTGTATATCCTATCCTACCCTACCCTATCCTATGAAAGCATAACCAACCAAAAAAAAGATGTTGGGATTTTGGGAGAAGTGCAAAGAAGAGCAACTAAGATGACTCAAGGCCTGGAGGCTAAAACGTATGAAAAATGGTTGGATGATTTGGGCTTGACCATTCTTACAGAAAAGAAGGACCAGGGAAACATGATAGCAGTCTTCCAGCATTTGACAGGCTGCCCCTAAGAAGAGGGGGTCAACCTATTCTCCAAAGCACCCAAAGGCAGGACAAGAAACAATGGATGGAAACTAACCCAGGAGAGAAGCAACCTGGAATTAAGGAGGAACCTCCTAACAGGGAGGGCAATTAACCAGTGGAACAGCCTGCCACCAGAGGTTGTGGCTGCTTCATCACTGGAGGTTTTTAAGCAAAGACTGGACGGTCACTTGTCTGAAGAGGGACAGGGTCTCCTGATTGAGCAGAGGGCTGGACTAGAGGACCTCCAGTTCTATTCAGATTCCGATTCAGCCATCTCAACCCACATGAGAATTAATGGGTCATTCTCCAAACATTTTGGTGACTTCCGTAGAGAATCGAACAGCATCATGAATGTTTTGAGGAAACGTGAATGAGAGGTTTTATTTCTTATTTACTTAAAGCCCAATTTAAAAAAAATCTTCCTACAATTTAATTTGATTTGGGTAGTCTCTAAGACAGGGGTGTCCAAACTTGGCAACTTTAAGACTTGTGGACTTCAACTCCCAGAATTCCCCAGCCAGCTGCTGGGGAATTCTGGGAGTTGAAGTCCACAAGTCTTAAAGTTGCCAAGTTTGGACACCCCTGCTCTAAGAAATCATGGTTATTTTTTGGAGTGCAATATGGAAAGGGTTTGTCTTTGTCATTGGAACAGAAGTTGCCTTCAGAAGCTTCGTCACTAGAAGCTCTCAAGAAGAGACTGGACTGCCACCTGTCAGAAATGGTGTAGGCTCTCCTGCTTGGCCGGGGAGGGGGGTTGGACTAGATGACCTACAAGGTCCCTTCCAACTCTGTTAATCTGACTTTAATCTGACTTGAATGAACAAAAGGACCAGGGGAAACATGATAGCAGTGTTCCAATATTTGAGGGGCTACCCCAGAAAGGAGGGGGCCAAGCTATTTTTCAAAGCACCCGAAGGCCAGTCAAGGAATAATGGATGGAAACAAGGAGAGATTCAACCTAAAGTCCCTGGTTTTATGTCCTCTCTGGCCTTTGATCTTGATCCTGTATTCTGATAGGGTGTCAGACTCCCATGGGTCTCTAGGCTGTGTTTTGAGTCCAAGTTTGGTTGAGCATTGCTTCTTCCCAGGTGCCCTGTGGTGAGTTTCTGTGCAAGGCTAATCCTACCTTTTGTTATGTAGAGTAGCCTAGCTCAGGCTCTTCTTTAATGGCCCATTGACAAAGGTGGGGGCTATTAAGAGCGAGTCTGTTTCCTGCCTAAAAACATGTTTCTCCATTTCTGAACAAGGGAAATATAATATTCTGCCTTTTCAATATTTCCCAGGATATTTTATTTCTCTAGGAGAGGGGTGGGTTTTAACTTCCTACAGCTGAAAAACACAGAAATATAGGACAGGATAGGGCCGGGGTGGGCAGGCAGAGCCAACTGCTCACCAGAACTACAAACTGGCCCAAACTGGCAACAGCCCACCAGGCTGTTCTGGTATTTTTCAACCTTGGCATATTGATGATGAGTGGATTCCAACTCCTCAGAATTCCCCAGCCATCGTGAGTGCTTGAGTTGAATTTAAACCGTAGATTAAGCCATGTCAGAATGTTACCGTAAACAGGTCTAAATAGCTAGTGGAATACCAGCTAGCTAAATAAATAGATCAGTTTTGCAAGCTAGATTCAGCCACCGTATGGACTTGCCACTCTCTGGGAATATTTTTAATGGTTTTTCTCCTTCTCTTTTGGGGGGATGAATTGTTTTATAAATAAACAACTGCTTATTAAGACGACGTCCCCGTATTATTATTATTTTTAAAAAGGCACATAAATAAATCAGGAAGCTCCAAACTAGTAGGATGGGATTTTAGAATGCTGGGTTGTTTTGATTTTGTTTTTTTTAAAGTCAGAGACAGCCTGTGTGTTTCTTGCCAACGCTTTGACTACAAATTTACACTTCCACGGAACTGTGAAGGAAAACAAATCTTATTACTTCCTCCTCCTATTTCCTGTCAAAAGTGCTTCAAAGCTCCGGTGCCCACTTACCTGGTAGCAAAAACCCAGTTTTTAAAATCCCTCCTGGGGCTTTCCCACTGAGCAAACATATGCTACACTCTCCAGATTGCAAAATCCAGCGGTTGTGTGGAGTAGATCAAAAGTGAGACTCTGCCAAAGACAATGGAGAAGCAAGTCATTAGGGGTAAAACATTTTAGGGGACTGGAAGGTAAAACATATGAAGAACGATTGCAGGAATTGAGTAAAGGTAAAGGTTCCCCTTGCACATATGTGCTAGTCGTTCCTGACTCTAGGGGGCGGTGCTCATTTCAAAGCCAAAGAGCCAGCGCTGTCCGAAGACGTCTCCGTGGTCATGTGGCCGGCATAACTCAACACCGAAGGCGCACGGAACGCTGTTCCCTTCCCACCAAAGGTGGTTCCTATTTTTCTACTTGCATTTTTATGTGCTTTCGAACTGCTAGGTTGGCAGAAGGTGGGACAAGGAACGGGAGCTCACTCCATTACACGGCGCTAGGGATTCGAACCGCCGAACTGCTGACCTTTCTGATTGACAAGCTTAGCGGCTTAGCTACTGAGCCACCGTGTCCCCTTAGGAATTGGGTATGTCTAGTTTAATAAAAAGAAGGTCTAGGAGTGACATGATAGCAGTCTTCCAAGTATTTGAGGCAGTCAACCTGTTCTCCAAAGCAGCTGAAGGCAGGACAAGAAGCAATGGATGGAAACTCATCAAGGAGAGAAGCAACCAAGAGGACAACTAAGGAGTAGTTTCCTGAAGAACTAATCCATGGAACGGCTTCATTCTACAAATTGTGGCGGCTACATCAAAGGAGACTTTTAAGAAGAGATTGGCCAACCATTTGCCTGAAATGGTAGAGCGTTTCCTGTTTGAGTATGGGGTTGGACTAGAAGGAGTCAACTCAGGAAGCAAAGAAAATGGGGATACTGACTGGACCCTTCCTGGCTGGGGAATAAATAGAAGGAAAGGGGAGTGCTGGTCGTAGGAGACAACAGTTCGTATTTCTGAAGATTTTGCTCATTGGGTTTCATGCCACAAAGACTACTTGCCAGAACTAAGTTCAGTTAGAACTTAATTTGCACTTTTTCACAGCCTGGCAATTATCGCATAATTGATAAGGTCTGTTACTGCAGCCAACTTTTGCCTGGACTTTTCGGAGTGTGAATGCCATTAATTCACAGGAGATAAATAAAGAGGGTTTTTTCGTGATAAGGAGTCCCTTTCTTGTTTCTGCTAGGGCTGAATCAGAACAAAACGGAGCAGAACTCACTTAAAAACAGAAATTTGTGGTCATAAGTCGAGGACGACCTATATCTTGATGCTGTCTACTCCAATGATTCTCACCAAGCCTAACCCAATATATTTGGTCCTTTTTTTACCCCCTTCTGAACCACACAGTTATACTTCCAAGTTCTCAGAGCCGCATTTGAAATCCGAAGGCACCCTATTTATTTATTTTATTTATTTTATTTATTATTCATGCTTCTAGACCCTAGAAAAATGGTAAACGCTCGCAGTCCCCACGTCAGCTCAACGAGACCTTGGTGGAGGTGGAGATGTTAGGAATTATTTGGTTAATGTGATTTTAAAAAAAACGAAGCCCAACCGTAAGTCATAGCGTTATAGAATCCTAGCTCAGCGCAGGAATTAAAATTAAGGCATCTTTTATAAGATTGTTGGCGCGCTGCTTGAATTCTTGAAATGAAAGGCTGCTCCTCTCCTCTGTGGGTCAGTGGTTCCTCTGTCCAACTGTTCTTAATTGAAAGTCTTTTCTAATTTAATTTAGCACCTGCCTGGCTGTAATTTAAGGATGCACCGCGGAATTCTTCAGGAATCTTTCCCCTCCTGTTATTAAGCTTTTATCTCTACTCTTTCCCTCAATTATAAACACCATTGATCCGGGAAAAGGTGTCCCTTAATCTCCCTAGTGTTTTGCTGTAGTAAATCTAGGGACAAACAAACACAAATCAAATGAACCTGTAATGGGATGACTCTGGAGTTGTTTCGCTTTAGGCCACTTTTAGCCTTAAGCAGGGGTCAGCATCCTTAAACAATCAAAGAGCCATTTGGATCCGTTTCCCACAGAAAAAAAAAACACACACAATAACTTCAGGAGGTCGAAAAGCTCAATAAATTGTGTGCAGACAGGTGTCGTACATTGGCAGTTGTGAGACATATTTTGAGCGACAGGGAGCTGCAGCGGAGGGATCGAAGAGCCACAGGTGGCTCCAGAGCTGCGAATTGCTGACCCCCGACCTAAGGAAATACGTCCCAGTTTTAAATTGTTGATTGTGTAGGCGTCTGGAGGTCTACAGATAATCCTCGACTTACGACCCTAATTTTTTTTTTTATAAACCTACCACAATTGAACCTAAATTTTCCTTTGCTAAGCCAGACAGTTGTTAAGTGAGTTTGGGGCCACTGTACAACCTTTCTTGCCACGGTTGTTAAGTGAATCGCAGCAGTTGTTCAGATAGTCAGATGGCCGTTAAGTGAATCTGGCTTCCCCATTGACTAGGGGGAGATGCTGCAACCGTCGTAAGTGTGAAAAACGGTTGTAAGTCACTTTTTTTCAGTGCCGTTGAACAATCCATACACGTGACTGTTAAAACGAGTTTTGGCACATTTTATGACTTCTCAGAGTGTTGGAAGATTGCCAGCAGATTAGACTAACAAAGGTAGACCCACAACAAATATATACACACACGCCGTTTCAAGTGTATGCCACTTGCCAAAGGAAAAGTTGTGTGTTCCTAACTTGAACAGAGTGGCACTCACACGGATGCCTAAGCGATGGAGGAGAAAATTGCCAGGACAGAGGTTTAGATCTTAGTTCCTTACAAAACAACAGCTAAGGAGAGAGAAATATAGAATTTTAGAATTCTTTATTGGCCAAGTGTGATTGGACCCACAAGGAATTTGTCTCTGGTGCATAAGCTCACAGGGTACATATAAACAGCAAGTAATAACAGCAGCAACAAAAATTATTAGGGGACTGGAGGATAAAATATAGGATGAAACAGTTGCAGGAACTGGGTATGTCTAGCTTAAGAGAAAGAAGGACTAGGGGAGACATGATAGCAGTGTTCCAATATCTCAGGGGTTGCCCCAAAGAAGAGGGAGTCAAACTATTCTCCAAGGCACCTGAGGGTAGAACAAGAAGCAATGGGTGGAAACTAATCAAGGAGAGAAGCAACTTAGAACTGAGGAGAAATTTCCTGACAGTGAGAACAATTAACCAGTGGAACTACCTGCCTTCAGAAGTTGTGAATGCCCCAACATTGGAAGTTTTTAAGATGATTTTGGATAACCATTTGTCTGAAGCAGTAATGTTTTCCTCTTATCTTTACTACCAGTTCAGAGCATGCACAGAGTGTCCATGATGACATCGTGGCTGGTGGGTGGAACCTCCCACCACTGCTACCGGTTCACCCAAAGCGGGGCGAACTGGCAGAATACCATCTCTGGTCTGAAGTGGTGTAGGGTTTGCTGCCTAAGCAGGGGGTTGGACTAGAAGCCTCCAAGGTCCCTTCCAACTCTGTTATTCTATTCTAATAGGTCATAGACCATAATAAACCATTAATAAATCATACGAAACCTGTAGAAGAAGATAATAGGAAAGATGCGAGGATAAGAAAAGATGAGAAATGAGACAGTGCTGTGGGAATTAAGTGTTCAGCAGTGATGGCGCAGGAGGAAGAAGTATTTTTGTACAGGTAGTCCTCAACTTACAACCACAATTGTGCCCAAAATTGATGTTATTAACTGAGACATTTGTTAAGTGAGTTTCAGCCTATTTTATCACTTTCCCTGCCACATTTGTTAAGTGAATCACTGCAGTTGTTAAATTAATAACTCAGTTGTTAAGTGAACCGGGTTTCCCCATTGACTTTGCTTGACAGCAGGTCGCAAAAGCGGATCGCATGACCCTGGGTCACTGCAACCGTCACAATGTGAGCTTGTTGTCAAGGATCTGAATGTCAACCACACAACCGTGGGAGTGCTACAACAGTAGTAAGTGTGAAAAACTGTCCTAAGTTGCATTTTTCAGTGATGTTGTAACTGTGAACGGTCACTAAACAACCTGTTGTAAATCAAGGACTACCTGTATCTAGTAGTTTTGGCATGCAGTGGCCTAGGACAGTATCCAGAGGGGGGAAGTTGAAATATATTATATCCAATCAAGATCAAGGGAGCTACCAATACCACGCTATGAAGCTCTAGTAAGGCCACACTTAGAATACTGCATCCAGTTTTGGTCACCACACTATAAAAAAGATGTGGAGACTCTGGAAAGAGTGCAGAGAAGAGCAACCAGGATGATGAGGGGGCTGGAGGTTAAAACATACGATGAACGGTTGCAGGAACTGGGCCTGGCTAGTCTAGGGAAGAGAAGGACCAGGGGAGACAGGATAGGAGTCTTCCAGTATTTGAGGGACTGCCCCAGAGAGGAGGGGAGTCAAGCTATTCTCCAAAGCACCCGAAGGCCAGGCAAGGAACAATGGATGGAAACTGACCAAGGAGAGATTCAACCTGGAAATAAGGACATGGAATAGAAGTTGCCTTCGGAAGTTGTGGGGTATTCATCACTTAAGACTTTCAAGAAGAGTTTTAACTGCCATTTGTCAGAAATGGTATAGGGCCTCCTGCTTGAGCAGGGGGGTGGACTAGATGACCTAAAAGGTCCCTCCCAACTTTGTTAATCTGTTAAATCAGGATGTGAGAAGATGTCAATTCCCATGGAACCCTGCACTGTTCAAAGCAACATAGATAAGTAGGGTGCATAACAGATCCCGAATCCGAAAAGATAAAGAGCAAATAATCAATAGCTACCCCAGATGGGTGAACATCCTGAGCAAGGGGGGGGGGGCTTAGGGACTGGAAAGAATGTAATAAAAACTATATTGACTTTTATTTTCGAAGAGAAAAAGCAATAAGCGTACAGCCCGCGGTTATGAACGTTTCCTTTCGTTGTTTAATCGCGTCTTTGGCAATTGATTGCAGACATTGAACCCCGAGGATGCTTAGAAACCTCTGGGAAAATGCTGATGGGGATGCATTTATGGGAAAAGGGATGGAACGCTGCGAGCCGCCGATTCTGAGTGTGATTGGCGGCATCTCTGCAGAAACCTGATTCAGCGAATGGCTTCTGCCTGGGGCACAGGAGCTAAGACAAAGGAAAAAGGATGGGCAAACCGCCGTACAGCACTACGATGCCATCCCAGATTTGGGGGACGCTTGTCCACTTTTCAGCAATTGGAAGGTGTATGTATGTGTGTGTAGATCTCTCTAGGTACAGAAGAGGCTGCTTTGCACAGGACACTTCACCAGTGAAAAGGCCTGTAGAGGCTTCATTTGCAAAACAGACAGAGCTTATTTCACTTTAACCTTGGTTGGTTTGCAGCTTGGCATGTGATGGAAATCTAGCCCATTTGGTGCAGTGCGCAAATCCAGAAAAGGAGCTGAACCGGTAATCAATGTTCAAACAAAGGAAGTGTAGTTGTTTTCTTTTTCTTTTGAGATCAGATTGCCACAGGAATCCTTCCTTCCTAGCTTTCTTTCCTTCCTTCCCATCCCCCTCCCTCCCTTTCCTTCCCTCCTTCCTTCCTTTCTTTCCTTCCCATCCTCCGTCCCTCCCTCTCTTTCCTTCCTTCCATCCATCCTTCCTTCCTTCCTTCCTTCCTTCCTTCCTTCCTTCCTTCCTTCCTTCCTATCTTTCCTTCCTTCCTTCCCATCCTCCCTCCCTTTCCTTCCTTCCTTCCTTCCTTCCTTCCTTCCTTCCTTCCTTCCTTCCTTCCTTCCTTCCTTCCTTCCCATCCTCCCTCCCTTCCTTTCCTTCCTTCCTTCTGTTGAAAGAAATGTCCTTCTGGGTTCGGCTCCAAGTGGGAGAAAAAGACACTGGAGACATGGAGGCTGCTTGGAAAGATGGTTTAATGGTGGACAGGACCACATGGCTGGAGTCCTGAACAGAAAAGGTGATCAATATGCTTCAATGTTGGGAAGAAGAAGAGAAGGGAGGAAGAGAAGCTGAGTCCCTGGTTTTATGCCCTCTCTGGCCTTTGATCTTGAGCTTGTCTTCTAATTGGTTGTCAGACTCCCATGGGACCATGCAGGGGCAACATTTTGAATCCAGGGATGGTTGAGTTCTCAGATGCCATGTCGGGAATTGGGTAAAGGGCCAATATTATCATGCCTTAATCCCATCCCCCTGGAGCTGAAGGGGAGAACTCTTTATTATGTAAAGGGAATGGCTTGGCTTTCTTAAGGGCCCATTGACAAAGTGGGTGGAGGCAGGAAGCTACAGGGAGCTATTCTCAATTTAAAACATGTTTCTTCCTTTTCACATCCAGGGAAATATTCTGCCTTTTCAATATTTCCTAGGATATTTCATTTTTCTGAGAGAGGGCTGGGTGATAACTTTACACCCTTCCTTCCTTCCTTCCTTCCTTCCTTCCTTCCTTCCTTCCTTCCTTCCTTCCTTCCTTCCCATCCTCCCTCCCTCCCTCTCTCCTTCCTTCCTTGTAAACTGGGTGCAAATTCCTTGTAAACTGCAAATTCCTCACAATAGCTTTCCAACCAAAGGAAATCTTATCAAAATTCGCATTTCCCATGAAGCCACATACTCTATTAGTCCCAAATAGAATAAAACAAATCATTGTTATTCTAAATGAAAGATACACTTTCTCCCTTTCTGTCTTTCCTCTATTCATCCACCGCACACTTCATCTAGCAAGCTCCTTTTAATGCTCCACAAAACACAATGCAAATAGATATTTTATTATGAATGGGATTATAATTAAGCCCAAATCACTTTTATCAGAAATTTTCTGGGGGACATTTTAATGAAGAGATTGTCCTATTATTTTGAAGGGGATGCAATACAGACCTTTCCTTTTAGAATCATGAAGCATTTTTTGCACATGTTCCCAAATCCATTTTTCTATTTTTTTCCCCAGAGAAAAAAAAAACCAACCATGATTCATTTTGCAACAATACCATCAAGAGAAGGCAATCGTGACAGGGGAAACCAAGCATGTTATTCTATTCTATATTCTATTTTATTTATTTATTTATTTATTTAGTCCCCCCCCCCCCCCCCAAGCATGAATTAGATAACATTCTCACAGAGACTGTCTTCTGCAGCCAAAGGGGGTGGAGGCAATGGCCCATTAACCCCAAATTCAGCTTTGCAAGGACCAGGTAAACTCGTTTCATTGCCACCTGGGCGTTTTTTCAGCATCCTTCTGGCCCTGCAGGGAGGCTTCACCTGTGCTCCCGAAGGAAACCACAAGCCCCAGAGTGCAAAGCGGGAAGGCAGTGCCATGTCAGTCATTACATCCCACCTCCCCGCGACCGTGATAGGGCGGCGGACGGGAAGCGGACGCGCGGATTGGCCAGGAAGCGGGAAGCGGGGCGTGGCCGACCTTAGCGGGTAGGCCCAGCCAAGATGGCGGCGTCTGAGGCGACGGGGAGATACAGGAGCGCGATGAGCAAAAGCAAGGATCCCTCCGGCCTGCTCATCTCTGTCATCAGGTAGCGGCGGCCTTCCTTCCTCCGAGGCGGGCTTGAGGGTCCTGGACGAAGGCGGTCACTCTCTCAAGCAGGGCGGACCGAGGGGGGATCTCGCTGCCTTGGGACGCGGGGAAGCGTTCACACGAACCGAGTCAGGGCCTGCCTTCGCTTGACACGCGAGTCTCGTGACTCGTCATAGGTCGTTTCGGGATGTGGGGGGTAGCTTAGGGTGAAATATACTGCGCCAACCCTGAAAGGGGGTTAGTTAAAGACCCGGGTTAAGCGTGTTGTGGGAATGACAGGCTCTGGGCCAGGGCCAGGTGGGAGTAATTCGCAGGGATTACTCAGATGGTGCCCCCAAGGTTTTTGGAGACTCTGAGGCGGTCAGGGTTAGTTTTCTTCAATGTGGCCCTTTCTTGAGTGTTGGACTACCGACCCCATGGTTCTCAGCCTTCCCAGATCTGGAAAACATCAGGCAGAGTCTGCGTATTTTGGGTGTGTGGGGATGACTATACGTTTTATTTCTTTGGGGCTGCTCTAATGTGCTTTGCCATTTGGTTTTGCCCATTACAGTTCTTAGACCACACTTCCCATCATCCCCACCTAGCATGCCTCTTTTGGCTAACTTTGGACAACGAAATTAATTTGGTTTCTTCAATTATCTCCACAGCCACAATCCTGCGACGTGCATTAAGCTAAAAGTGCATACAGGCAGTCCTCGATATACAACAGTTTATCGAAGTTGCAACGGTGCTGAAAAAAGTGACTTATGACTGTTTTTCACACTTATGACCGTTGCAGCATCTCCCTGATCACACGATCAAAATTCAGAGGCTTGGCTACTGGTTCACATTTATGACAGTTGCAGCATCCCAGAGTCATGGGATCCCCTTTTACAACCTTCTGACAAACAAAATCAATGGGAAACCAGATTCACAACTGTGTTACTAACGTAGCAACTGCAGTGACTCGTTTATAACAATTGTGGCAAGAGAGGGCGTAAAATGGGGGCAAAGCTCACTTAGCAAATGTCTCACTTAGTAACAGAAATTTTGGGCTCAATTACGGTCGTAAGACGAGGACGACCTGTATTGTTAGCTTAGGACCAAGATATCTTTTTTCATACCTGCCAGCCTCTCCATTTACAATTACAGGTAGTCCAGGACTTATGACCACAATTGAGCCCTTTACCTTTACCTTTTATTTCGATTTTTATACCGCCCCCTCTCCCCAAAGGGACTCGGGGCGGTGTACAGTCAAGTGAAATAGATAAAATAGACTACAAACATGGAAACATAAAAACATAGAAGAGGAGGCAATACAACACTGTACAGGTAAAGCAGATAAAAAACAGTATATAAACCTAAAAAATACCCAATTAAAATTACCCAGTTAAAAATATATCTGCCAAGAGGTATAATGAGGTTATGAATGGTCCAGGCCGGCTAAACGGAACAGGTGAGCCCAACATTTATGTCGCTAAGCGAGACAGCTGTTAAGTGAGTTTTGCCCCATTTTACAATCTTTCTTGCCATAGTTGTTAAGGGAATCACTGCAGTTGTTCAGTTAGAAACAGTTGTTAATTGAATCTGTCTTGCCCATTGATTTTGCTTGTTGGAAGCCAGCTATAAGGTTACAAATGATGATCAGATGATGCTGGGACACTTCAACTGTCATAAATAGATGTCCAGCGCCCAAGTTTTGATCATATGATCATGGGGATGCTGCAATGGTCATAAGTGTAAAAACCAATCACAAATCACTTTTTTCCTTATGGTTGTAATTGGGGTCACTAAGTGAGGAGTTCTGGTAGGACCAAGGAGAGCCAGGTTTAAGCCACCCTCAATCAAAAGTCTTTAAGAAGATGTTGGATAGCCATTTGTCTGAAACGGTATAGGGTTTCCTGCCTAGGCAGGGGGTTGGACTAGAAGACCTCCAAGGTCCCTTCCAACTCTACTATTGTATTGTATTGTATCATGGAAGCTCACAAATGAATTTGGGCCAATTGCAGGTAGTCTTCCGTTTATGACCACAATTGAGCCAAAAATTTCAGTTGCTAAGTGAAACATTTGTTAAGTGAGCCTGTCCCATTTTACCACCTTTATTTACAAAAACTCAGGGTGCAAATTTGGGACAATTGCAATCTTTCAGCTCAACGTCTATGAAGATTCACAGTCTTCCGCGGAAGTCAGGGGGGTGGGTTTGTGTGGGAGGTGGGGGAGGGTTAGGGTGGAGGGCGGGGCAATATATATGTATGAATAAATTAGAAGATGGGATTAATGAAACATTGTTATTCTAGGAGAAATTTATATTAAGAGTTACAGATGTTAAATTAGCTTAGAAAATGGGATTAGTGTGTTATTATTAATCTAAGAGAAATTTATATTGTGTTTGTTGGGAGGAGAGGGGTTACGAGTAATCTACTTTAAGACGGGGGAGGGGAGGGGGCAAAGTATTTGGTATAATACTTGAAATGTGAATTTTTGTGGGGGGGTTGGGGGGGTATAGCATTTGTATGAGATTTACATTGTATGGCGGGGGGGGGGTGTGTGAAAAGGGGAAAAATCTGTTTGTACAAAACTCTTTTAATAATAATAAAAAAAAAAGATTCACAATCATCCAGGTCATGGTTGTCCCAAAGGTGCTTTTTCAAAAGGCAACTGGGCTTTGTTTTTCCTTGAAGACATTTTGCTTCTCATCCAAGAAACTTCTTCAGTTCTGAGGAATTTTTCAGAACTGAAGAAGCTTCTTGGATGAGAAAAGCAAAAAGTCTTCAAAGAGAAACAAAGTCCAGTTGCCTTTTGTAAAAGCACCTTTGGGACTTTCAGCTCAACCTGTGTTCCAAGTTTGTTGCGTGGACATTGGAAGAGGGAGTACTTGCAAACACCAAGCTGAAATTGCAGGGAAAAGGTGGAATATGAATCTCAGCAGATGAATAAATAATCGTTATATATTTGCATCTGACAAGCAGTTTTTCTACTTTGCGGCTGGTTGAGATGCGTTGACGCCTTTCCAGGGAGTGTCATCTGCTATTTGTGCTCTGTGCTGATTAAAGTCAGGATTAAATTGTTGGATCTCAACTTTTTTTAAAATTACTGTACTTGATATGTGATGCTCTGGAGCTTGCAGTGCCATGCATCCACTGTCAACTATTCTCAAATAGTTGGGGAAGAAAGCCAGTGGCACATAGAACACAATGTCTTCTGTCAGGAAGGACGAGTGCCAGGAAAATCTTCTATTCTGCTTTATTTTGCCAAAGAAGAGTGAAAAAACTTCTGAAGACTTTATCATTGTGGGACTGTAAAAGTAGTCTTTGAATTATAACTAAAACTGGGAACAGAATTTCCAAGTGGCTTTCCCCAGCATACGACTCCCAGCATTCCTAGTCACCATAACCAACCAGTGACTGGGAAGAATTCTGGTAGCTGTACTCTGGTTACACAGGAGGACACCAGTGTAATGGTGGGTTATGGTGGCCCACCAGATCTAAAGGAGACTTTTCTGATCTCTCTCCCTCTCCCCCCCTCTCTCTCCCATCTATCTATCTATCTATCTATCTATCATCTATCTATCTATCTATCTATCTATCTATCTATCTATCATCTATCTATCTATCTATCTATCTATCTATCTATCTATCTATCATCTATCAATCATCTACCTATCTACCTACCTACCTACCTATCTACCTTAAAGTTGAAGGGCCATATTTACTGGTAGTACTTGACTTATGACCACAGTTGAGTCTAGAATTTCTGTTGCTAAGCAAGACAGTTAAGTGAGTTTTGCCCCCTTTTACAACCTCTCCTGCCACAGTTGTTAAGTGAATGACTACAGTTGTTAAGTTAGCCACACAGATGTTAAATGAATTTGGTTTCCCCATTGACCTTGCTTATGACAAGATCATAAAAGGCGAGCACATGACCCGAGGACTTTGCAAATACATGGCAGCTGCTAAGGATCCAAATTTTGAACATGTGACTGTGGGAATGCTGCTGTGATCCTAAGGGTGAAACATGATCACATCACTTTTTTCAGTGCTATTTTAACTCTGAATGGTCATTAAAATGAATGAATGAATGGTGATAAGTCGAGGACTACCTATATTAGAGAAATTTGTCCAGGTACTAGCAGGAATTCTGATTTGCAAGGCAAGAGGCTGACTGCAAACAGAATTGAGTTTCAGATACACACTTTATCGATTGAAGCTCAACTATTGTTCCATTTGAAGATGACTGTGTGCTGTGATGACTTTCTGTCTGTTGTTACTTTTGCTACTTTAAAGGAAAACTAGCATTTCACTGATTTTATCTGTACTGGCTATGTTTTGTGAGTAGGCTGTAACTTTCCCACATTGCTTCTTTCTGATAGCAACCTTTTCCCACATTTGTTGTTTGGCATTGCTTAATTTGCTTTTTCTGCCTACTCAGGGTGTATTATGACATCCCATCTGCACTGTGTATCTGTTGTGTTAACATTGTTTTAAAAAACGTTGGTGGATGGTATGGCACTTGTGATCGCAGGCTTTTGCTGGGATAAATTCATGCTGACAGGCAGGGTTCGCCCAGAAATTCTTACTTATGAAAGTAGACGGGTTAGAATAATTTAATTTGTGCTCATGAAGTTCAGCTGTGTTTAAATTTGGGAATTCAGTAAAGCAGAAATGCTAAATTCAGGTATCTTAATGAATGTATCCCTCGTCTCCCAAGCTAAGAGGCAAGGAACAAGATTTTTTAAATAAATCTATCAAAGCTAGAACTCCAGGCTTGGTTAAATATATCAGAAATTCTGATTATAATAATTTAAATTTAATAAAGATTTCCCTAGCAGGAGAAGAAAGAAAAGCTATCTGATATCCTGCTGTAAGTGAAATCAATATACAGTGCCTACATGTGTTATAATAGGATATAAATAAGAGTTACCGGAATACAGATGCAAACTTCCATCTCCACTGGGTGATTTGACTTGTACTGAGAATAATTTATGAGTGTCATACAAATTATTAATCTTTCCAGGGGAAAAATCCTTCCCCGGAAAAATTCAGCTGTCCATATTTTCTTACTAAATGAGGAGGAGAGTTTAAATGTTTTGTTTTTTGCTCTTCAAGATGAATTGTGTTATACAAAAGAATAGTCTGAGAATCAGCTCCATTTATACCTGCTGTATGTATATCTGTCTACGGAGCTTCTCAGTCCTCCAGGTCACGGTTGTCCCAAAGGTGCTTTTTCAAAAGGCAAGTGGACTTTCTTGGTTTCTCCTTGAAGACGTTTCTCTTCACACTCAAGAAGCTTCTACGGTTCTGACTGAATGGTGGAGGATGTAAGGATTTATATTCCTTGCAGTCATCTGGTCCTTAGTATTCTTTCTGAGAGTCCCTGAAGCCACTTGGAGTTTTATCTGTGCTCTCAGGGTCACTTGAATGGTGCAAATGGTTGTGGAAGCTTCTTGGAACTGCAGAAAGGACTGTGTTGAACAGGGAGATAGATGATGTCATTTCCCTGTTCCTCTCTTGAGGAAGGGCTGTTCAATTTTAACATAGATGGCCTCTTTGACCCCTCTTTCAAATCAGCGGTTCTCTCTATCCAAAATGTGGACTTTGCTGTCTTCCAAAGAGTGGCCTTCGTCTTTCAAATGCTGGTGGACTGCTGAATCTCTCGTCCTGATGAGTTTGTTCTCCTATGTTGTGCCATGCATTTGTGAAGCGGCTGTTTTGTTTCTCCAACATACAGATCTGCACATGTCCCATTGCATTGTACTGCATATATTACGTTGCTGAGTTTGTTTCTGGGTGTTTTATCCTTGGGGTGGACAAGCTTCTGCCTTAGTGTATTTTGTACATAAAAAGTATATTACTTTTTTGCATTGTGTCTCGTTTCTCCTAAAAAGGACTGTATTAGGAGTTACCTGATTTTAAATCCAGGGAATAAGGTGAAGCAATTTAAGGTGCCAACTTACTCAGTAAGGTCCCAGATAAAGATGCCGGCTGAGAGGTATTTTTCTTCCAAAAGGCAAGTGGACTTTCTTGTTTTTTCTTTGGATTTTTTTTTTTTGTGCTTCTCATCCATTTTAATTGAAGTTAGAACTGAAGGAGCTTCTTGCATGAGAAGTAAAATGTTTTCAAAGAAAAAAAAAACCAAGAAAGTCCAGTTGCTTTTTGGAAAAAGCACCTTTGGGACAACCATGACCTGGATGATTGAGAATCTCAGCTAGACATCCTAGTTGAGGTTTAAACTTTGCCACATTCAAATCTGAGATGTCAGACCTTTTCCTTTCTTTTGTTGGAAGAAAATGTCCTTCTGGGTTCAGCTCCAAGTGGGGAAAAAGACACTGGAAACATGGAGGCTGCTTGGGAAGATGGTTTAATGGTGGACAGGATCCCATGGCTTGAGCTCCTGAACAGAAAAGGGGGGTCAGATGCTTCCAGATGTTGGGTGGAGAAGAAAAAGAGGCAGAGATGCTGAAAGTCCCTGGCTTTATGCCCTCTCTGGCCTTTGATCTTGATCTCGTATTCTGATTGGTTGTCAGACTCCCATGGGCCATGCAGGAGCAACTCTGTTGGTTGTGCTTTGAGTTCAAGTTTGGTTGAGCATCGCTTCTTCCCAGGAGCCCTGTGGTGAGATGGGTAAAGGACTAATACTACCATGCCTTAATCCCATCACCCTGGACCTGAAGGGGGATGTCTTTGTTATGTAGAATAGACTGACTCAGGCCTTTTAATGGCCCATTGACAAAGGTGGGGGCTATTAAGAGTGAGTCTGTTTCCTACCTCAAAAACCATGTTTCTCCATTTCTCATTCATGGAAATACAATATTCTGCCTTTTCAATATTTTCCAGGATATTTCATTTTTCTAGGAGAGGGCTGGGTGCTAACATCCTACACTTTGATTTTGGAACGGGTGAAATTACCTGGTGGAAGTTTGGAAGACAATTCCTTGATGAGCCTTTGGTCACGTGAAACATTTGGGAATGTTGAGCTCTGTGTGAACTCCTTTCACTTTGAACGGTGCCCATCGCAGTCTAACCTGAAGTAATCCTTCGCTGCATCCCTACGCTGAGAATATTACACAACGTAACTGTTAATGAAAACTGATCTCATCGCTTCTGACATTTAGAATACAACATAAATCGATGGAAATAAGTTCTTAGCTAAATGTTTGTTCCCGGGGTGTCTGCTTGTCAGGGCATGGCCAGGCTGAAGAGCTTACCCCATGAAGCTTGGAGAGCAAAATTGACCGAAAATGAAAGCTGACCTATTAATTTCATTGTCCAAAGATAGCTACAAATAAATAAATAAATAGCACAAAGGAAATTTAAAGTGGATCCATGTAGCTTTAAAACCTGGAGGGTATATATATATATCCTAAAAAAATAATAATGAAAAATATATTGACCAGTAGACCTATTTCTTCCGACCTCTGCTCAGCTTTTAATAAAGCAGTTGTTCCCTTGGTGAATGGATTCTGCAGTGGAATTATGATAAAAGAATATTTGTGTCTTTTCATAGTGAAAAACCTTTTCTAAAGTTGGTGCACTTTCAACTTTCCAGTCTCCGTCTCCTTTGAAAATCATCTACCTGGTGGGCAGGAATCTCAGGACAGTGCAGGTAATCCTTGACTTACAACAGTTCACTTAGCGACTGCTTGAAGTTACAAGACCACTAAAAAAAAGTGACTCAGGACCGTTTTTCACACCTATGACCCTTGCAGCCTCCCCATAGTCACGTGATCAAAAACCAGACGCTTAGCAACTGATTCTTATTTGTGTCCGAGGGGGGGTCACACAATCCCTTTCTGCGACCTTCTGACCAGCCAGGTCCACAGTTAAGCCAGATTCACTTAACAACCATGTTACTAATTTACCAACTGCAGGGATTCACTTAATAACTGTGGCCAGAAAAGTCGTAAAGTGGGACAAAGCTCGCTTAATAAATTTCTCTCACTTAGCAACAGAAATTTTGGGCTCGATTGTGGTCATAGGTTGAGGAGGGCCTGTAAATTCTACACATTGCGTGAAAGAATGTTCTGTGTGAGAGGTCGTATAGAAAAGAATATCTGGAATGATAAAATGTATGGAAAATTTGACAACCGTTTGAAAAATTGTGGGGTCCTTGATGCTCTCTGAGCTTGGTGGTTTTCTTGCAGATGTTTCATCACCAAACTAGGTAACATTATTAATGGTAGATTGTGGGAGGGAGGAGGAGGAGGAGGAGACGATGAAAAGGAGGAAGGAACGAAGATGGAAAGAGGAGGAGATTTATCTATTGCACGGCACATTCACATCACATTTTGATAAAAACACAGGAGATAAAAATAAAAAAAATATGAACTATAAAATCTAAAATATTATAAATGTGTATCTAGGTTACAGCTATACTTTTTGCTTCATTTGTCATAGCCAGCCAATCAGCAAAGTCTCCATTATAGGCTCTATTTTGGCATGACATCACTACGTTGGATAGTTTCTTTTTTGTCCCCACAGTCACAATTTGAGATTGTATATTTGCCCCACTTATAGGGGGCATCTGTACCCATACCACGGTCAATGAGAATTTGGTTCAATGTTGCCCGTATGGCTTTGGGCTGGTCAAATCCAGGTGTTTTTCCCAAGATTCAAAGCGAGGTTGACATTGGGAGGGGGCAATTTTCTAGGAGGAGGAGGACTGTGTGGCCCTCCTCCTCCTCCTCCTCCTTTTCTTCCAGACATTTCATGACCCAACCAGGTAACATCATCAGTGTTAAAAGAGAGTGGGGTTTGCTGTCTATTTGTTTAAAAAGTGGCTTGCCTTGTAAGTGCTTGGTGGGAGTATCACCTATCCTGAGTACTAATTCCATCTATACCACCCTCACAAAGATGAGATTTTGGAGAAATTTCCTTCCCCCTCCTGTTTATAAACTTTTAGTCTGTAGAAAGAACATTGGCACTTTCTCCAACCTGCAACAGACCATTTGAATGAAGGATGGCTTCCCCTCTTCCTTCTCCCACTCCTCCCAAAACCTCCTGCAAGTTCAGCAGAATTCCACTTTTCCACTTTTTACGTGCTGTTCTCTGCAACTTTGATGCGTTTAATATATTGATATTGCCTCTCAGCTTGCATGATTTTAGAAAAGCATGAGATGGATTGTGGAGAGGGAAAAAAGTATGCTTGTGAAGTTGATGTACGATGCCTTTATATAATCTTCAACTTTCAGAAGCAAAGTGCTTTTTAAGTACCGGTTTCTGATGAACAATCTTAGATGGAAACTCTGTTTGTTCTGCAAATGGGCTTCCCAGAAGCCACTTGGGATGAGATCCTGGGCTCTATGAATCCCTGATCCAATCCGAACTGAGGTCTTACGCTTTTAAACTTGCGAAACTCAGAACCACAGAATAACTTATCTAGCTGAAACAGGGGTCCTTGACTTACGACCACAACTGAGCCCAAACTTGCTAAGCAAGACGGTTGTTCATGGAGTTTCGCCCCGCTTTTACGACCTTTTCTTGCCACATTTGTTAAGCGAATCACTGCACTTGTTAAGTTAGTGACCCAATTGTTAAGTGAATCTGTCTCCCCCGTTGACTTTGCTTGTCAGAAGGTCGCAAAAGGGGATCACCTGACCTAGGTACACTGCAACCGATATAAATATGAGCCAGTTGCTAAGCGTCTGAATTTTGACCCCGTAACCATGGGAATTCTGCAGCGGTCATAAGTGCGGAAAATGGTCCCAAGTCACTTTTTTCAATGCCATTGTAACTTTGGTGATTAAATGAATGGTTGTAACTCAAGGACTACCTGTCAAGCTCTTGTTCCAACTCAAACCATTGTACCGATGAGGGGTTGTCCTCTCATTGTATCAATGAGAGGACAAGGTCAACCCATCCTGGATACTCCTCCCCCCACTATGAGAAGAGGCGTATCAGGTAAGTACCAACGCCCTTTTCGTTTTTCTTGCCTAAATGTAGAACCTTACTCTCTTCACCACTGAATTTCATTTTATTAGATAGTGCCCAATGTTCAAATTTGTCAAGATCCTTCTGTATCTTAAGCCTATCTTCTGGAGTGTTGGCTATTCCTGCCAGCTTGGTGTCATCTGCAAATTTGATGAGTTCCCCATTTATTCCCTCCTCCAAATCATTGATGAAGATGTTGAAGAGTACTGGGCCTAAAACAGATCCTTGAGGTACTCCACTGCATACTTCCCTCCATGTAGATGCAGTTCCATTGAGAACTACACGTTGAGTGCGGTTGGTCAGCCAGTTACGAATCCATTTGGTGGTATTGAGGTCAGGCTGATAGGTCTATAGTTTCCTGGATCTATTTTTTCCCCTTTTTTGATCATCTCTTTTCCAGTCCTCTGGCAGTTCCCCAGTGCTCCAGGATCTCTGAAAGATATAGTTCAGTGGTTCTGAGATCTCGTCTGCCAGTTCCTTCAGAACCCTGGGGTGCAATCCGTCCGGTCCTGATGATTTGAACTCGTCTAGGGTAGACAGCTGCTCACTTACCATTTTCTTCCCTATTTCAATTTGTGTTTCTAATCTGATTTTTGTGGTGCTGCTTTTGATAGGTTGGACTGTTTTATCCCTTTGTGTAAAGACAGATGCAAAAAATGAATTAAATAGTTCTGCTTTCTCCCTGTTGCTTGTCACCTTCCTGCCACTTTCTCCCAGCATTGGACCAATTGTTTCCTTAACTTTTTTCTTGTTTTTAACATGTTGGAAGAATCTTTTTTTTTTTTTTTTGCTATTTTTTACTTTTGTGGCAAGCCTTTCTTCATTGTGAGCCTTAGCTTTCCTTACTTCATCTTTACAGGCTCGGGCTATTTGCTGATATTCTTCCTTAGTTATGTCCCCTTCTTTCCACTTTTTACACTTATCTTTTTTGTCTTTCAATTTGTAAGAGAGTTGTTTATGAAGCCATGCTGGGTTTTTTTTTGAAGCTGTTATTTTTCTTCTTCATTGGTATGGTGCTAGACTGGGCTTTTGTAATCTCATTTTTCAAAATTTCCCAAGCTTCTTGAGTTGTTTTCCCCTTAAGGATTCTCATCCATGGAATTCTTCCCAAGCTCTCTCTAAGTTTATTGAAATTAGCTTTCTTAAAGCCCAAGACTCTAGTTTGACTTTGTTCTTGGGTTTGCATAATGTTGAATTCCAATATTGCAGGGTCACTTGCCCCCAGGGTTCCTATGGCTTCAACACCTTCTATCATTTCCTCTCTGTTAGTGAGAATTAAGTCCAATATGGCTGATCCCCTTGTTCCCTTCTCTACGTTTTGGAAAACAAAGTTGTCTGCTAGGTTTGTTAGGAATCTGTTGGATCTTCCACTTGGTGCAGAGTTTGTTTCCCAGTTGATGTCAGGGTAGTTAAAATCTCCCATTGCTATTGTGGTGTGCTTCCTACATACCTTAGTTAGCTGACTAGCAAAAAGTTCATCTTCTTCCTCTGCTTGGTTGGGTGGCCTGTAGCATAGACCTGTGGCAATGTCATCCCTCCCTCCCCCAACCTTTAATATTAACCCAAATGCATTCAAGATAATGAGATCTTGAGATTAATTAGATTAATCTCTCTTGCTAGTTAGTCAGTCCTCTTCTTATTTTTCCTTCAATTTTTCCTAGCATTATACTCTTAAGTCTTTGCATAATAATGTATTCAAATATGGTAATTTGAACATGGTAATTTGTGCCTCAAATAAGAACTCTTTGATGATCCATTTGTTTGTTTCCTTGGCTCTCTGTGATGTACTCAAGAGTCGCCTTCAGAAACAGCTTTTTCTGTTCTGCTTCTTCAAAGCTCAACTTCCACTCGCCTAGAAAGTCCCAGGGAAAATATCATCGCCTAAAGAGTTCTGACCTTTATTTGTTTTATTTATTAATTGAATTTGTATAGCGGCCCATCTCGCCAAAAGCAACTTTTGGAAGCTCACAACGATTGCGTGGAAATCGCAGATATAAAAACTACTGATATATAACATATAAAAATCTGCATTAAGAATTAAATATTACAAAAACACCCCAACCCCAAATACACTACCATTGCTAGACAAAGAGAGGATATGAGCAATCCTTGGTGCTCTTTGAATTTGGTTGTTTTCTTGCAGATGTTTTGTTTCTCAAATGGGTAATATAACCAAATAACAGAGTTGGAAGGGACCTTGGAGGTCTTCTAGTCCAACCCCATGCTGAGGCAGGAAACCCTATACTATTTCAGACAAACGTTTGTCCAATTTCTTCTTAAAAACCTCCAATAACATCAGTGCTTGAAGCGAGTGGGGGTTGCTCTATTAGAGCAAACTGCTAGAACATAAATTGAGAGCAAAACCTATTTCCTACTAGCACTGATGACGTTACCTAGTTGGGTCATGAAACGTGCACACTCATATTTGCTGACCGGTAGGGAAGGTAAGTTAATATCACCCCTGATGAGGACAATTAACCAGTGGAAATGCTTGCCACCAGAAGTTGTAGATGCTTCATCACTGGAGGTTTTTAAGAAAAGATTGAGCAGTCACTTGTCTGAAATGGTACTATAAGGTCTTGAGCAGGGGGTTGGACTAGAAGACCTCATTCCCATTCCAGCTCTGTTCTGATTGATTCATAATTAGCTGTCTATTTCTTCAGTGCCAGTTCTATCAACAGTTAAGTTGATAATCACTCCTAAAAAGCAGCCCCTGTCCCCGCATTGCTATTTTTATTGTCCATCCTAAGGCTGATTTCCCTGCCTGTCATTAATAGTTCAGTCTGCCTTATATTTAATCTTCATCCCATATCGTGCTCCTTGAGTTTTTTATTACTGGAGCTTGCAAATCTTTTGCATTTTCAGCAAGGAGAGTGTGCATAGCAGGTTATTGATGTTTCTTCTTCCAGTTTTAAAGCAGCGCTCATATTTTCCATTCTCATTTCTCTTAATATGTATGCGGCATATCGTTT
The DNA here is from genome assembly GCF_964273705.1 of Natrix helvetica. Lineage (NCBI taxonomy): Eukaryota > Metazoa > Chordata > Lepidosauria > Squamata > Natricidae > Natrix > Natrix helvetica. The sequence goes on along the minus strand of NC_138553.1, from coordinate 3,562,638 downwards.
GAATAAATGAGGGGAGAGTATACAACCTTGCCGACCTGCAGCCGGTCTATTTCAACGTCTTCTGCCTCTATACTGGCTTGTCCGCATAGCTTTTTTCATGGGAAAAATAAAACATTCTGGGATTTCCATTTTCCTAAAAGTGTTCCATGATGTCCCATTGACATTTGAAGATAGATCTTTCTAACACCTATACTTTATTGGGCCTTGCTAATCTAGTTGAAATGTTAATTTATATTGCTAGTCCATGTATTGTATGCCATATGATAGATGATAGATAGATAGATAGATAGATGATAGATAGATAGATAGATGATAGATAGATAGATGATAGATAGATAGATAGATAGATAGATAGATAGATGATAGATAGATGATAGATAGATGATAGATAGATGATAGATAGATGATAGATATGGTAGGTAGGTAGGTAGGAAGGTTGGTGGATGGATGGATGGATGGATGAATAGATGGATAGATAGATATAGATGGTAGACAGACAGACAGACAGATATAGATGATAGATAGATAGATGATAGATAGATGATAGATAGATAGATGATAGATAGATAGATAGATAGATAGATGATAGATAGATGGATGATAGATAGATAGATGATAGATATGGTAGGTAGGTAGGTAGGAAGGTTGGTGGATGGATGGATGGATGGATGAATAGATGGATAGATAGATATAATGGTAGACAGATAGATAGACAGATATGGATGATAGATAGATGATAGATAGATAGATAGATAGATAGATAGATAGATAGATAGATGATAGATAGATAGATGATAGATAGATAGATGATAGATATGGTAGGTAGGTGGGAAGATTGGTGGATGGATGGATGGATGGATGGATGGATAAATAGATATAGATGGTAGGTAGGTAGATAGACAGACAGACAGACAGATAGATAGATAGATATGGATGATAGATAGATAGATAGATAGATGATAAATAGATAGATAGATAGATAGATAGATAGATAGATAGATAGATAGACAGACAGACAGACAGACAGACAGACAGACAGACAGACTGACTGATTTACAGATGAATGTGTGGTGGTGCAGTGGTTGGAATACAGTGGAATAGGGCAGGAGATAGGATAGAACAGAAGAGTTGGAAGGGACCTTGGAGGTCTTCTAGACCAACCCCCTGTTCAGGCAGGAAATACCATGTCAGACAAATGGTTTTCCAGTCTCTTCTTGAAAACCTGCAGTGTTGGAGCGTCCACAACTTTGGCACCGCCGATCGCACTTGCTTCGGACGTCCGTCAAGAGCCGAGGCTGGTCTGCCACCCAGAAGAACCTCCCCCCCCCTTCAACGCCTCGGCCTCTCCCTGGCGTGGAGACCAGGTGGGGAGGCGTCTGGGTTGCGGACGGAGCAGGGAGGAGGCTGCTTTGCCACCCGGTGCTCTTCCTGCACCTGCCACTTCAGGAGGTGCTCCTGAGCATGGGCGATGCCAGTGGAGGTGAATGGTCTTAGGTGACCCCTGTGAAAGGGTCGTTCGACCCCAAAAGGGGTCGCGACCCACAGGTTGAGAACCACTGTGACAGACCATTGCTCGCTTACCTATACATTATTTAACGTGTAAGGCTGGATTTGTGCAGCACGCTAAACCATAAATGATATTTTTAATTCACAACTGTACTTTGGACAGTGAGCTACAATAATCCAAAACCAAGCAATTCAGATGTGGGTTTGGGGGGAAAATTGAATCAAGCCAATAATGCGCCATTTGGTTTCATTATGGAACTGCCCCATGGTATATAACTATTTACAACTCAATTCCATGGAAATTACTTTCAATTTAACGTAAATACAACCTCGGCATCCGTAGATAGGTTTTTTTAGACAACTTCCTCCCTCCCTCCCTCCCTCCCCCCCCTTCCTTCCTTCCTTCCTTCCTTCCTTCGAGTTGAACTTTCCAAAAGAAACAGCACAACAAAATACAGAAAACAAAGCATAATTTGTGACATTCAAAATGCGTCTCAATGACAGGATCTGGTGCCGGAGTTTCAAGAATAATCTCATTAAGTTGCAAGCAAAGTTTATTTTTTCCCCCGATTTAATAAGGCTGCTGAAGTTTTCAAAGGCAACCTTTTTGGTCTCAAGCGTATTTACTCCAGAGAAAAATCAGTCACGTTCATTGGGCCTCACTCCAAAACAAGTGTGTTAACGGCAATGCTGTCTTAATTGAACAGAGAAATCAGAGAAGGCAGGTACACTCACCAATTTAAAGTTTTTGACAAGTTCTCTCCAAGCAACAGCATTTGTTAAATGCCAACTACCTTGTTGCAGGATGGCAAAACTACTCCATCCAGATACGGACAAAACAAAAGGTTAGAGAATTAGTCGAAAGCGAAAGGGGTTTATGTGGAATCAACAGAAATACATAAACAGAAATCCCCCACTAGAGTCTAAAATACAGAACAGGAAGTCCTCGATTTATGACCATAATTGAGCTACGCATCACGGTCATACCTCAAACAACAAACAAAAGAATAACAGAGTTGGAAGGGGACCTTGGAGGTCCCTGTACCATTTCAGACAAGTGGCTGTCCAATCTCTTATTGAAAGCCTCCCGTGACGGAGGACCCACAACTTCTGCTGACCTTCCTGATCGACAACTTCAGCATCTTAGTCACTGAGCCACCGCGTCCCCTTCTTAAACTAGACATTTCCCAATTCCAGCAATTGATGACTATAAAGTGGGTTGGTCATGTGACTGATCTTTTTGTCGTAAAGCGAAACACCGTGATTAAGAGAACCAATGCTTTGCTATTGAGCCTGGTTTTGCTGAAAAGTGGAAATTGTGACAGCAAAAGCTATTGTTTCAAACTACACAGGAGGAAGGAATGATTCTTGCTTCCCATCAAGAAAAACAATATAAAGTGTTTGACAATATAGTATCAGACGAGGAGGTTGGAGGATGCTCAACAGGTTACTGATAAAAGAGTTGGGAATATTTTGGGATATTCATGGTACTTATCCGATGGCTAAATGAAAGCTTTTAGGATGCCTACATGATGATGTAGCCATTCAGGGAGGGGGAAACCACTCTAAGTGTATAAAGGCAGAATTGTAATGAGACCGTACTGGCTTAGAAATCAGGAGACAGTGAGTTCTAGTCCTGCCTTAGGCATGAAAGCCGGCTGGGTGACTTTGGGACAATCATCAGGAGACAGTGAGTTATAGACCTGCCTTAGGCATGAAATCCCACCAGGTGACTTCGGGACAATCACCAGGAGACAGTGAGTTCTAGTCCTGCTTTAGGCATGAAATCCCACCAGGTGACTTTGGGACAATCACCAGGAGACAGTGAGTTCTAGTCCTGCCTTAGGCATGAAATCCCACCAGGTGACTTTGGGACAATCACCAGGAGACAGTGAGTTCTAGTCCTGCCTTAGGCATAAAAGCCTGCCTGGTGACTTTGGTCCAATCTCTCACTCTATCAGCCCAACTCACCTCATAGTGTTGTTGTAGAGAAAAGGAGAAGGAGAAGGGAGTATGATATATGTTCACCACCTCGAGTTACTTATAAAGTAATAAAGGCAGGATAAAAATCTTTTTAAAACGCTCCACTGTTGCTCAACAACAGAGAAAGATGGAGCTAACCACCCTGACATCTTAGGCATGAACAAACGGAATGAAACTTTCAGTCAGATAATTGCCCATTCAGGACATTAAAAACAAAGGAAAAAAATTCTCTCGCTTTCATAGTCAATAGGATTATAGCAAGAACAATACTTGGTTACACAATGCAATGACAGCATCAAATAGACTTTGCAGATAATCCTTTAATGTGACAATTATCCAACTGTATGCTCCAGCCAGGAAGGCAGAA